>NC_143565.1:92453928-92613571 GCF_054136105.1 Typopeltis vanoorti
CTCTTATGAATATTTGAACATCAATCTCATCTACAAGATTCACCGCCGAGTCAGGCAGGCCATAACACAATAAAAGGATGACCTAGAACCAATCACACCCACTTCTCCAACAGAAGTTATAAATATTATAACCCACCTGAACAACAATAAAGCTCCAGGTTCAGATGGAATCACAAACAAAATAATCAATCTATTCCCCAGAAAAGTCATTGTACATCTAGTCAACATAATTAATGCCATCCTCAGACTCGAGTATTTTCCCTTAACATGGAAGATAGTGGATGTCACGCCAATCAAAAAGATTGGAAAAAACACCCAGCTCCGTGAAAGCTACAGACCTATCAGTCTCCTGTCCAGCCTTGGAAAGATTGCAGAAAAAGTAATACTTACAATGCTTCAATCAGAAACGGATAAACTGGGTATAATTCCAAATGAGCAGTTTGGATTTAGAAAAAACTACACCACCGTTCAGCAGATCCACAGGCTGATTGAATTCATCTCCGAAGGATTCAACCAGAACATTCACACAGCTGCGGTCATTTTGGATGCTGCGAAGGCTTTTGATAAGGTGCAGGTCAAAATAAACGAAACTGTGTCAACCAGATGCAAGGTCCTGGCGGGAGTGCCACAGGACTCACTCCTGGCCCACTTGCTGTTTTCTATCTATATAGATGATATCCCTCAAAACCCAAGCTCAACAATCACTGCATTATATGCAGATGATACTGCATTATTAGCAAGATCTCTCAGCCCCAAACTAGCTATCAAAAGACTCCAAAACAGTATTCACACACTACAAAAATGGTTGATGGACTGGAGGATCCAAGCAAACCCACAGAAGAGTTCAGTCATACTGTTCACTAGAAAGAAGCCTCAACTCAAGGAAGATATACATTTACCAGGAGTTAAGATCCCATGGCAGAATACAATCAAATATCTCGGCGTAATTCTCAAAAAAAAAACTACAATTCACCAGTCATATAAAACACATAAGTTCAAAGACATCCAAAGTAATAGCGTAGCTCTACCCCATCAACAGAAAAAGTAAACTGGATACTAAGAACAATCTATTCATATACAAGATGGTAATACGCCCAGTCATCACTTATGCATCTCCTGCATGGAGCCATACCTCGAACACAAATATTCAGAATCTGCAAAGAATACAGAACAAATGTCTGAGAATGAGTTTAGATGCCCCATGGTTTATCAGAAACTCTCAGATTCACAGAGAAGTCAACATTCCCTACATCATATTCCTCCTTCACGACTTAGCTGAAAAGTTCTTCAAGACAATTAATCACCCGAACTCACTGATCAGCTTAAGACTACAATGAAGCAGATTTCCGCAAATACAAATGACCCAAATCAAATCTATGCTCAGCTGAACACAGCTAATCTCACTGCCCTTTCAGGGCGAGCTTAAAGCTCAATAATCGCTCCACTCAAAGAACTTTCCTTTTCAGACAAAGGGGAATATGAAAAGCATTTATGCTTCACCTATCAAGTCAGTACCGTTATGCGTATTTGCTAAAGGTGTTTGAAATCTAGCTACTCTGTTGCCAACAGGTGTCATAAGCTTCCATACTGGCTGTAGTTAACAGAAATCCAGAACATCTTCCATCTGTATACTTTCGATTCATATTCCCAAGAGTAGTGCACATTCCCAAGTCGCGGCAGTCTATAACTCCGCTAATGTCAAAATCAAAATTTGTGGTAAAGGTGACTCATTTAAAATCGGAATATTTTACTAAAAGGAGCTACAAACAAAGTTTGATATGTCCACATAATACTAAAGAGATTCGTATTATATTTTTATCAAATGGCATTCGATTCAAAAATATTTTGATCGAATGCCATTTATCAGATAAACTACGAAATGGACCATTAAAAATTAAAATTCAATTTAATTTTTTTTTTTTTTTTTGCATGAACATATTAGTGGGCGCATGGAATGTATTACCAAAAGGAGTGATGAGTATAAAAACAACGAGTTTAAAGGCGCGATGTCATATTGTGTCTACTGGATTTACTTCCTACTAGTTAGCCTAGAAGGCGTTCGTGATTTCATTGCTTACTGTTTGAATTAATAATCATAAACCAAGCACAAAAACAGTCTTTTAAAAACATTTATGGCACGTGAAATTAATAATAAAAACACAGTGCGTAAATTATTTGGTTGCAGTGGTCGCCACTCAAACTATTTATTTCTTAATGTGTGCTAAACCAACGAAAGCACTCTGTATTCAGTGTATTTTAATAATACATAAATGGATAAACAGCACCCTGTTCCAAAAGTTAATTTACAAAGTGGCTTACGTACGTAAAACGAAGGGTTACGTGATATGAATTTTGAACAAAAACACATCAGAGACTAAAAACCGGAATTGCCTTTGTTGACTTTGTTTTTTTAATCCGTCTGGGTAAAGCATGTTTTAAAAATTGTATTCCAGGCCTTTTTCTTTCCATAATTCTTCATAATGATATATTTTATAACTTTCGTACGTTAACTATTTTTATTTATTTTTAAAAAATAAGCTGATCACTGTTATCGGAAATGTAAAAATGAACAAAAAATATCTTTTGGTTTGTTCATTCTTAGTGTACATCAAGTGTAATGTGTATTAGTGTCGAGGACAACAACAAAATGCAGCACACGCACGCACGCACACGCACACACACACACACACACACACACACACACACACACACACACACACACACTGCCAATCAAAGGAAGAGATAGACAGAAAATCGGACATTAAATCTTGCATAAATCCAAAGTACAACAGATTAGATAAGTGTTATTGTAATGCATAGGCACGGTACAGTTAATCAAATGCTTTTTAAAGTGTATGCAGTATAATAACTAAACCTCGTTTTCTTTATAATAATAAATTAAATGCTTGTTACATTAACCTTGAAGTTAGCCTACTGTAGCGAAAATGCTAATGAGTCAACGGCATGCTCGTGACTCATTAAAACGCTTGCAGTGTATCTAGTAACGCTTGTGCGAAATGACGTTTAAAGTTAGAGTTTATGCAATGAGAAAAAAAAAAATTTTTATTGTATTAATACATGTATATATAGCTAATGCTGAGTTGTTGATAGGGCATATACTTCCTTTCCTACGCCGCACTAACCTCAAGGATGCTTTCGCAATAGGTCAGGAAACAGGAAAGGCAGGTAAGTAGAGATGAACTCCAGTATGGCGAAATAGACGAAACAAAACAAAAAAAAAATAATGATAATAATAAAAAAATGGAAACATTAAATGACAGTAGAGAGCTCCATTACCATCAAAATTTGTGGCAAAGGTGACTCATTTGAAAGCGTTTATCAATATTAATGAATATATAAAATAAACAAATAAACATAGCTCTGATTTTTTTTCAAGAAATTTCGTGGTTTATAATTTTTTTTTTTTTTTTTTGTATATGATATGTGTTTCTAGTGCATCGCTTTAGAAAAATATATCATATACGAAACTACCGAATAATGACTGATTACCAGTTAGCGCTATAATCCTAAAAGCACAGTTATACTAAATTAGAGAACATATTCTCGTAATAGACTAGACTTTGTGGAGGGGGAGGAATTAAATTTTACCCCAATAGCATAATGTTTACTTTATTATAATAACATTTTTATGGTACAGTATCTATTGGCACTATTTTTAGTAGCCATCTTTTTTTTCTACAAACGTAATCATTATTCGTCCTTTAGCCCTAATAATAATAATAATAATAATGTAATTTATTATTATTATTTATATATAATTAATTAATTAAAATAAAAAATAATTTATTATATAATAAATATTATTAAATAATAAATTATTATTATTATTATTATTATTATTATTATTATTATTATTATTATACAAATTTTCTGGTTTTTGTCGCCCTCTAGCTTTAGTTCTTAAGTGAGTTATGATGGCCTTGATCCAAAGAATCAAGAATTAAAGAATTAAATCAAGAATTAAAAAGCAATACAACAGATTCTTTTTTTTTTTTCACTTGATCAACTAGTCTTATATAGTCATGGTAGGAATTTTCTTCTTGTGAATTGAAATTTTTTATTCCTCAAAACAGGTCAACCAGCCATCACACAACACATGTATTTAACGACCTGGCTAAAATTCCAAATAAATCCAGTCTAATCCTAATTAATTAAAAAAAAAACTGACTAAAATAAGAAAATTAATTCGTGTTTATTAAATATGATATCATATTATATGATAAATATTGTATTCAGTAAAGAATATCATAAAAATTAAATTAGTTGTAACACATGATAATGGATCCCTTTTTGCTTACGTCATTAAAACATGTCATCTTATATTTGATGATGATGATTTAATCTTTCAGTCGTGTCTCACTCTTGGTAGGCAAGTGTTCTTGCCACAAAGTGTTTCTGGTGAGATTTTTACAGGATAGTTCACCATTGTTTTCCTCCAAATCCCTATTTTATCAGGGCTTGGTACATTGAATAACAACTGTAACCAATTTAGTATGAAAATCAGCAATTAAAAAACTATATTTTATTATTATTATTATTTAATGAAGATGGTAAATCAAATCTGGAAATAGACAACAGAATAAGCAAAGTTAGTATGGTAGGGAGCCAGCTGAATAAATTTATATGGAATACATAACACAAGAAATTAGCAGTATATAAGAACAGTGTTTAAACTATAAACATTTAAATTGAAGCTTACTAGTTCTTTATATTTAAGTATATTTAAGTGTTTAAACTAATTTTTTAATTTATGAATAGGATAGCTGGGTTAGAAATAAAATACAGTCATCCCTCGACTTACGTCCGTTCGAAGATACGTCTGTGATCCCATAATGGAATAAATAACATTTTTGACTATACTTTCGAACAAGACGCAAGCGAGCGTTAAGTAAAAAGGTTTTTATTTAACAACATTGCATCATATAACAATGCAGTGGCAATAGCGCATTCAGTGGCAACCTTCCTCAGCATTCGGCACGTGGCTTCAACAGTTCCTCTGTTGATTTTGCGTTTGAGAAATAGGTTATTTGTGCATTTATCGTTAAATATTTTGAGCAACATGGACCCTACACGCCCATTCAAAAAACCTAGTGAAGAATCACAGAAAAAGAGGGGAGCAATTGATCTTGAAACGAAGTTGCAAGTTCACGATAGTGACGAAGGAACAACAAGGTCCTATCGGGGATTCGAAAAGCAACTTGCATCATGCATAGAGGACCAGAACCCGATTAAGTCTACGAATTCAACGCTTCTTCCGGCTGGTTCATGAAATTCAAGCAGAGTTTTGCACTGCATAATGTGAAAATGTACGGTGAATCTGCAAGTTCCGATGAGAAGGCTACCAAGGAGTTTTGTGGAGAAATTGGATAAAATTATTACGGAGGAAAATTATTTGCTACAGCAAATATTTCATATGGATGAGACGTCCTTGTTTCGGAAAAAAAAATGCCCGAGTGGACATTCATTCACAAAAAGCTAAAATCTATGCCTGGTTTCACACTTCTGAAAAGCCCGTATTACGATTCTTTTAAGGGGTAGTGTGGCTCGGTATAAACTGAAACCATTTGTGATATGTCACAATGAGAATCCACGAGCCTTCAAAAACATTAGGGAGCATAATCTTCCAGTTCATTAGCCGAGATATAAGAAGTCGTGGATGACTCAAAATTTGTTTTGCGGATGCCTTAATCAACTGCTATGCGAGTGAAATGGAAGGCTATTATGTGAAAGAAAATGTAGAATTTAAAATTTTATTATTAATTCTAGATAATACTCCAGGTCATCTACCTTACATCCTTGATCTTCATTCCAAGATCAAGGTTATGTTTTTTTCCTCCAAACACTGCTTCATTGATTCAACCGATGGATCAGGGAATTCTTGTAGTGTTTATGGCTTATTATCTTCGGAGAATTTTTTTCATAGGCTATTTCTGCTACTGAACGAAACAACCAGCTCTCATGCAATTTTGGAAAGCATTCAATATTTATCATGCTATTAAAAATATTGCTGTAGTTTGGGACGAAGTGATCTCTCAATGTATGAGTTGCGTATGGAAAAGACATTAAAAAGGTTTGTGCACGACCAGGGGCACTTCCCATTGGTCGAACTGGAGGAACAACGTATTGCAGAAGAGAAATATCAAGAAAAGGAAGAGGAAAAAGAGAAAAAAGAAGAAATTGTTAAACATTTGTGAAGAGGTTGTGCAGGAAGATTTGGGTGATTATTCTCCTTTTTTATAGTGGCAGTAACGCAGAGTTTTATAATAAGCTTTAAAAATTAAAATGACAATATACGTATTACTGTCAAGTCCCTAACCCCCTTACGTCCTGCCGGTTGAAACCAAACCCCGATGTAAGTCGAGGGATGACTGTACTTTATAATACTAAAGACTACAGACATGAGAGTTTTGTGAAAATAGACACCTTAAAAATGTCTCACGACTTTAAGTGTACTAATAAAAGGTGAATATTTAGAATTTGTGTTTATTTTGAAATGCATAGGTAGTTTGTTATCTCAAAGTCACTCGCCATTGTTTTACATTATAATTTAATTTTTTTTTTTTTTAAAATAAACCGAATATATTCATAGATCTTAGCGTTTCGAATAACATCTGTGACACTTATATATATTCTAGCATGAAACTTATGTCCTAATAGCATATGTAACACAGATGTACTTTTAATCCATCCTTTCTTCTCCAACAGTATTAAGAAATTTATAGACGAGTATGTATTTATAGTTTTGGACTACACTTTATAAAAGAAAGGACAATTGCTATGTGGCTTTGGTTTCTTCACTTGCTTTAGAGACTTCGGAGTCTCACTTCTCGTATTCCCATTCAGAACCAATGCTTTGATACGGCTGTCTTACAAAGTGTAATCCAGCTCGTATTCTGGTAATTTTCGGTCAGTTTTGAACCTTTTTTTTTTTTTAATAGCCAAGCAGCAAAACAGAGTATATTGTTTTGATTCACTCTCCCTTTCCACATTTCGATTAGTGGCTTATTATACTATCAATTCGCCATTTAATAGTTTTAATTTTAAATCTCCAACCAATATTGATATCATTATGCATATGAAACAATAATAAAAATTTCCAAAATACAACGTATTAGTACAACATGCGAATAAAAATAAAATAGAATAATAAATAAAATAGAGTAGAATAAAAAAAAATATGAAATGATTTATGAAGAATGTCACGAAAAATGAATGGATTAAAAAAAAGATCAGAATGGATTCATTATATTGATACCCTAAAAAGGATAATTACACTACTAATAGACTAAAAATCAAATATGAAAAAACCAGAAAACATATCTGAATGTAACAAGCCGAAGCTAAAATGGAAATGATAAAGTGTAATAGGTAGCATTCTGATCAAGCAGTCGTGGCCGAGTGGTTAAGGCGACGGACTAGAAATCCGTTGGGGTCTCCCCGCACAGGTTCGAATCCTGTCGTCTGCGGATTCTCCTTTTATAATGTTCTTATAAAAAGTGCCCCCTTCAAGGCTCTTTCGGCATACCAAATAAAAAAAATATATATTTTGATCTAATTTGCTGTAATTAGATATAACTTTTATCTTAATATTGTTTATTATTATTAAAAAAATCAATTACTTTGGCTGACTTGTGTCGATAGGACAAGCAAATCGGACATTCAGTCACTATTTTTATGCTTTCTCTTTCTTTCTTTCTTTTTTTTTTTTTTTTTTTTTAATCGCACACATCTAGAGGAAGGTTCGTAGTCTACTAAAGTGAATACGTTTTAATAATAATAAAAAAAATAAACAAAAACAGAAAACTTACATTAAAATTAAATACAGACATTAAAATACAGACAATTTTCAATTGTCTGTATTTAAATAACTGAATAATTGTCTATATGCAGTTATTTATTTATTCATTTTTATTTGTTGGTGAGTAGCGAAAATTTAACTACCGGTTCTCTTTACTTACGATTCCCTTATAGACAATCAACAGAGCGTGAACGGTTTGGAAAATATGCTTTATTTGTTTATCAAAACATAATTTATCAAAATTATGATATTTGTGTTCAAAGCGGATGCATGCAGCCTCGTCGGGAACTAAACTGGCTGAAGAAAGAGACATTACAGCAGGAACTTTATCCGGTTTTCTTTGCAGCCAGTTTTTCCTGTGTTAGTCGATTTCTGGAAGTAAGAATAGATTTTATTTATTTTATTTTATTTTATTTTTTATTTTTTTGCTTTACCCGAAATAAGCTAGAATTTTTATCCTCGCAACTCAGAAAACCTGACTGTAGACTTCGCACTATATTCACGCTAGTTAAGATTATTAACACAAATCATGGCCTTTTTTTTTATTTATTTTAAATAAGTAAATTGCGCCTATCGGTTATTAGTACCGTAGATGGGCTAAGGGTTAGCTATTCTGCGAAGCTACTCTAGACACCAAACATTAAACTTTTAGGGAATTATCCCCCCCCTCCAGTTATACGTCGCGATTATGGTTCTGATGAAGTTGGTTATGAGGGAGCAGCAGCTACAATTTTTCAAGATTTTTTATTATACTTTTCTTTTGGATTTCAATTGCGATGTCATTTTGATTGTTGTATTTTCGGGATTATTTATCATATGAATGTATGGGAACCAAATCAACACTTTATTTCGAACATCACTCAAATACCGATAGCCCACATATTCCACGCAGCGCTGCTGCTTCATCTTACTGTATAGATTAGGCCTAAGAATGTTATAGTTCAGTACATTCGCTTTGTATAAACCTAATTTTGGTAATGATGTTCCATAACATCCTATTAACTGCGTGTGCCCTCTAAACGGTGTTATTATTATTGTTATTCCCAGCCCTTTTTTTTCTTTTGTAAGGACGAAAAATCGAATTTTCTGGAAGAGAAATACTACCACGCTCGTATGAAAAAAAAATAATCTTTCTATTAATTGAAGGACATCGTCGCTATGGTGATATTCTCGTGTATGTTTTGATTAATGACTATTTGGACCGAGAATACATATGCATTAAGCAGACTATGAGATAAACTAACAAGCTATCCTGTTAAAATGACCCTTGAACTTCAACTTCGATCTACTTACAGTAATCTCCACAATCCCTAACATAATTTAATCTAGCATAATCCTGTCAATATAATACACCGTTGGATATCTAAGCACGACAAAGTGCATGACTTTATATTTACATTTATTAACATTAAAGTGACAGCCATTTTCGCATGTTCACAATTTCAGCTTATTCAAATCATTTTGCCTATCTTTCTATTCCTGATTTACATGATCACCAAGGACTGATCCCTGGGGTACGCCACTGGTCACCTTAAATCTTACAGACTGATATCGCCCATACATAAGGTGACCTTACTCCCGATTTTTAGGCTTGTGTCCTGTTTTTCTCAGAAAAGCTGGCAAGACACCAAAATGTCCTACTTTTGAGCTCACCTCAGTCATCAACACACGATCGCTAGCACAAGGCATGCACGCGCATGGCTATACACGATATGCACAACATTACTCATATGTAGTAATATATATCACCGCTTGTTGATGAGAAACGTTGATAAGTCAGCTAAAAAAAAATCAGCTAACGCCTTTTTTTTTTATTCCCGTATACGGGGAGTAGGCGAGTTTGGTCCATATTTTCTCTTCGTCGCACTTTTTTTTTTAAGCATTAATAAGTTAATACATTGTATTTTTATTCCAAAAATAAAGAGACAAAAACGGAAGTGTACTTTTAATAGCGAATTACAGGAAAAACTATAGTTGTCAAATATAATTTCCATTCTTCATGCTTGGTTCATTTTTTAAAAGAAACCCCCCCCCCCCCCGAAAAAAACATCATTAAACAAGATCTTGTTACGTGACAAGTACAATAATTAGAACTGTTATTTTTATACATATTCATGTAATACATTAATATTTTTAATTAATAATAATTTTCATTATTATTGTACAACTACAAAATGTCTTGGGTATATTTTTATTTATTTTTTTATTACAAGTTATGAAAAATATTTTGGGGATGGGGTGGGGGTAAAAGTGTCCGGCTTTCGTATCAAACAAAAATGGTCACCTTACTCATATCAGTTTTTGATATCTGTCAGTCAGCCAATTTGTTATCCAAACTAGTAGCTTATAATCTACTCCCATATCCTCCAACTTATGCAACTGCCTTTCTTGTTGTATGCTGTCAAAAGTCTTAGTAAAGTCCAAAAAGTATCCTGGTGTATCCCTTGTCTAACTACGATAACATTATTATAGAATGCGAGCAAGTTGCTCAAACACGATCTTCCCTTAGCCATGCTGTTCATCGCAAAGTAGAGATTCTCTGTCAACTTATTTATGTAGACCAGATTATCCCTCCAGAGATCAGTAGCGCACTCAGAATTTAATCTTGGGGGGGGGGGGGGGGGGGAGCAAGTTGAATAGAATGTGCGATTTGAAAATACACACTACGCATCGCCTAAGACCTATGACTTAGAATCTGCAATGATCGCTAATTCATAAGTAGTATAGAAATAGAAGACATGACACAATATAAATAAAAAAAAAAGAATTTTAATTAGGAAAAGCTTGAATAAAAAATCGGCTATTGCCGATTTGTTATTCAATTTACCTTATGGTCAGCCAAATAGCCATTTATAAGCAGGAATTTGTCAACGTATTTTTTAAATAAGTTTTTATGAAGTTTTTTTTTCTTTCTTTATGCTAAAAAAAAAAAAGCAGGACAATGTCAAGTATGTATGTTTTAGATGTCAGAAGAACAGAATGTTAGGAGAAAAAGAGGACATGTCCTGCTAAACTCTTTTTGTTGACTCTAGTCTATTTAAAAATAAACAATTAAGACACTACTCTACTCTCCCAGTCCTGAGAAGCCCAATGGAACTATGGGAGTTATTTGAGATTACAGTAAAGAATGCATAACTTGTTTGTGACTAAATAATTTTAGCAAGTTCAACGCTTGGTTTCGATGTTGCTGCACTAAATTTGGTATTTCGAATAATGGGCTTAAAATAATTAAACAATGAATAATAATAATAAATATAAATCAAAGTGATAAATACTACACACTTTTAGTTTCCTAATAAACTGTTAGCCATTCAGGTAAAATATAAAATTATTCAAAAGCAGAAAAAAAATATTATTCTACAAGGCAGAGACGTATTTAACTTTTGTCTACAAGTCGCTTTTAACCGCCTGCTTGTTAAACGCATAATAAATGGCTGCCTGTCTGGTTGTAGATCTACGGCAGGGAAGGAAATTCGCATCTGCGCAATGTTGTTCGTCAAGGTCGTCGTCTGGGTTATGATCTCAATAACAGATGTTCATTCAGTTCGGTTTTATTTACGCATTATTTCCCAGATATTAGGCTTTTGGGACGCAGCAAGAAGCCGACAAATACTTTTTTTTTTTCAAACATTTATTTTAATATAGTTTGCTTGAAAGTTATTTCAAGAAAATACTTTTCTTTGAGTGATAAATCCAAAAGTTTAACTGTTAATTTTGCTATTTAACTGAATATTCGTAAATTGTTTTTATTCTGATTTCCGTGTGTATGTGTGTGTGTGTGGGGGGGGCCTTCCTCTATTCTCACTCTTCTAAATCTGCTACTGACAACCTGATACCCCTCTGAACGCTAATCGGGCACTCCTTCTCCACACAAATTGAGCTTTTGTATTGAGCTTTAACCCTAAAGTGCAAGCCTTACCTCGGAAGTTTGAAAACCCTAAGGCAGTGTTTCCCAACGTTTTATGGATCATGCCCCACCTCAACGCCTCAGAGATTTTGATGCCCCCCCCCCCATCTAGCATAATAGTCAGCCAAGTTCTGAAAAAAGTATAATATAAATAGGTACTTTAAATAAAAAAGGAACATAGGTAAAACTGTTCTTAATTTGACTTTCTTCAATGAATATAAATTTTATATTACACTTTGTATATTATAAAACTGAACTCGGGAAAATAAAATCCAAGTTAATGCGATCCTTGAGCTTGATGTCTGCTGCAAAAAGTTTTTATTTGAGGTACTAATTTAGTAATTTTCAATCTCAAACCCCCCATGTGATATCCAGATGATTTCTTTTTTTCAGTAGCAAGTCATTTACAGCACTAAAGCCAATTCAACTAAATATGACGATGGGAAGGGCAATAGTATTTTTCTTGAAAAACTAGTTGAATTTTGGTATTTCGTTTCTGTCTTGTCAGAAAGCCACGTCATTGTTCCTTTTGTGTTGAATAAAGTTCTAATAGATTCATCATTTTGCTTTTCTGAGATTCTTGATACTGTATTTATGCTGACAGCTATAAAAAGCTGACATCACTGTACTAGTGATGTCAGCTTTTTTTTCTTGGAAAGTCAGGGTTGCAACAGCGACAATTTATCGCCGACAATGGTGAGTTTTTGAGTATATGGGTGATGAGGTGACGAATGCAACATCATTTTCTAATTGCCCCCCATTGGGTAACACTGCCCTAAGGGATAACTTCAAATGATATCATAATTTTTCATACTTCCTGATATATCACAAATTTGAGGTATCACGTAATAATAACAACAATAATAACTTGACGTATGGGAACGTTACTAAGACACGATAATTAATATTTTATTATTATTATTAATTTCTAGTTATTTTTATATTTGTATCTTCAGTAATTTCATTAATAATCGTATCCACACTACTTTAGCGTTCAATCGCTTGCATTAAGCCGTTTTTACATATCATTTTTTTTTCATAATGTTTTTTTTTTTGAAGTTTATAAAATTCAAAATTTTAATTTTATTAAAATTTTGTTGACTTTATAATCAGACAACGCTGAATGCATCTTCAGTCTTTATTATTATTATTATTATTATTATTATTAATATTAAAAATAACCTTTTGATGTATATCAAAGGTATATATTGCATAAATTGTTATTTTAATATAGTCATTTAATAAAAACCTTAAAGAATACTTATATTTAAAAAAAAAAATCAAAAAACAAGTTCTTTAATGTCCTCGTTTATGTTTGTTGTGATTCAAATATCTATTTAAGTGTTGTGTTCTTATGCTATTCATATTTTTATTTATTTATTTATTTTACTTTTTTAAATATCGCTCCCGAACGAGAAGCAACAAGGCCTATAGCCAGGGCGCCATTGATCCAAGGACGCTTAAGAACCGAGTATACAAACATAAAAATAAAGAAATGAATAATAATAATAATAATTTTTTTATTGATTTCTAAATAAATGATTTCTGATATTGTTGATATGTATAATAATAATAATAATAAATAACGGATTAAAATATATACGTAAGGGAAATCCGTTTTATATTATTTATTAATTATCCTGTCTTACGTTCCCGTACGTCAAGTTATTATTGCCGGCCTGGTTGGTCGAGTGGTTAGCATATCCCCTCTCCAGCCAAAAGGCTGCGGGTTCGAATCCCCCGTGGGCATGGATGTTTGTGAAAACAGTAGGGGTTTGTGGTGGTCGGCGGTAGATGGCGTTGGTGTAGATGATGAAGGTAGTTGCGGTTAGTGGAGTGATGAAGGCGGAGAGTTGTATAGTAGGTATCCTCCTTCGACGAGTCTTTGGACTCCCTGGAGGTGTTATATAATAATAAAAAATATTGTTGAATTAAATAAAAATGTGCAAAGTTGATATACTGTATTTTAGAATATTTTTTTGCAATGAAATTTATTTAATTAATTATATGTATTATTTAATCAATCCAGTGCGATTAAGGTGCCAGTTTTTTTTTTAGCACAGGGTGCTCAAACTTGTTAAGACGGCCCTGCCTATAGTAATCAATAATTGCCCCGTGTGGGCTGGGGCCAAGAGCAAAGTAATCTGCTGATGTTACTCTTGACAAGCTGCAGGTTGTATCCGTGTAGAATAAAATCACAGAACTGGGGTAGATGGAATGAAAGATTGTTAGACGAAGTAGGTTCGTGAGTCAGCAGCTCAACTGTAAAAAGGTGATGGGCAGGTTGCTCGTGTAGGTTTTGAAAATTTTGTTTTGAAATCATCATATGTGACTAAGTTATTATCCTCCTATTGAAGAATTGTAGAGATTAGTGCTTAGGGCACCTATTATAGATGATCTTGAAGCTTGAGAATTGCAAGTTTTGTCATATGCACAGGAGGAATGGAAAGTGCTGTCATTAGCAAAACTATCAACAGGATTTGAGGAGCGAGAACAGGTCTTATGTATATGAAGAAGAGTGTGGGTGAGATAACAGAGGCCGGATGAACACCTGCATTGATAGGAGAATCTGAACATTTTCATTTTGCACATTACACATAATAAATAATCTGAGAGAAAACTAGGTGGCAATTTTTAGAGAAACCCCATTTCTAAATCCTATCAAATACCATGGAAATATCAAGAGCATAGGCACAAATTTCTCGAAACCTTTCCATGGCACATGTCCAGATGTGTGTGTGTGTGTGTGTGTGTGTGTGTGCCATAGGCGAGATCTTGATGTGGATGTTGATGGGTAAATTCCATACTGGTGGGAAATGATTAGGTGACAATTCTCAAAGTTTTGAAGAAGTTGACTATTGATGATTTTCTTTTTTGCTTTAGAGCAATTGAGGAGAGAGCACTAGGCCGATCAAGACCAGAACACTTTTTCGTATACAAGTTCTTCAAGATTCTGATGCCTTTCTAGCAGAAGGTCACAGGAGGCATGCAGTGTTCAGTTATAGAAGATTATTTGTCTTGGTCATGTATGCAGAATGCCAAGAAGTTAGCTTTATCTTTAGGTAACGTTGTAATCCTGCCATTTGAATGACAAAAAGGTAGAAGAGTACAGCTGGGTAGAAGTAGTGCCCAACAACTTTTTCAAGGGAACAGAAGGCACTAGATCCACACTTAATATCCGAAAATGCACTTTTACAGATACATCTATTATTAAACAATAAATGTCCGAAATCCAAAATTTCTCAAGTTTGAGTTTTTATTTATTTTTATTTTTTGGCAGAAGTTTGACAATTTATGTTCTGATTTCTTTCTCCATCTGGTTTCAATGTCATCTGCCTGAAGTTTACGCAAACATTATTTCAGACAGTAATATTTAAAATTAGGGTTAACGAAATGATGCTAGTTTTCTGCCATACCATATCCTTTCCCAAATGCCAATTCAAATCACTGATAGTCTTGGGCCAATTACTCTAGTCTTTAAAAGTTTGTTAGGGCTAAAAGGAGTGGACTTGCCAACTCCTTTTGGGATATAATAGGCGTTAGTTTAATATCGATATTTAATGATATTAAACATCTACTTAAACTAACAAACTAATGAAATATTCCGAAAACTTTATTCTGGAGGTACAGAATGGATTTAGAAAAGGACGATCATGTATAGACCCAGCCTTTTGCCTAAAATTAATAGTAGAGAAAAGAAGAGAATATAATTTGGAAACACATATTGCATTTATTGACTTTGAAAAAGCATTTGACAAAGTTAAAAGAAACATTATTTAACATATTAAAAGAAAGACAAATACCAAATAATATCCTAAAAGCTATCACAAGTATATATGAAAATAATCAAATACAAATAAGATTAAATCACGAGCTATCATATACAAGAGAGATAAACCAAGGGGTCCGACAGGGATGTCCCCTCTCAGCAACTCTTTTTAATATCTACTTAAATGAAATAATAATAAAATGGAGTAAACATTTACACCAAGGAATTAAACTTTCATCTACAGTTAACTTAAACACTCTCCTCTTTGCAGACGACCAAATAATAATTACAAATTCTGAAGATAACTTGCAGAAAGCTATTTTAAATCTAAATGAGATATCCAAAGATTATGGTATGATAATATCAACGGAAAAATCAAAAACTATGGCCTTTAAAGGACAAGATCCAGCAAGAACTAAAATAGTAATAGATAACAAGATCTTAGAATAGGTGAATTCATTTAACTACCTAGGATGTATGGTCACATATGAAAATGAAAAAGATATAAACGTAAAAATTGCAAAATATTTAAAAATAACGGATGTAATTATCTCTATATTTAAACCAAACCTAGCTCAAAAACACCAGGCTAAAAGTATACAATACATTAGCCCTACTGGTCTTAATGTATGGAAGCGAAATCTGGACAATAAAACAAAAAGACAAACAAAGATTAACAACAGCAGAAATGAAGTTTATAAGAAAAACTGCAAAGTATACCCTATTTGATCACAAAAGAAACGAAGATATTATGAAAGAATTAAACCAAGAACCAGTAATAAAAAAAATTAAAAAATATAAACACAAATGGATGGAACACGTCCAAAGAATGAAAACAGAAGGATTACCAAAACAAGCCTTAAAGTACAAGCCATTAGGAAAAAGAAAACCAGGACGTCCTCTTAAACGATTCATTGATGACTTCTAAGGCCGGAACAGGCCATGCTAGGCCTAAATCCTTGATACGTATGATGATGATGATGATGATGATGATTTAATGAATAAAATAATTTTCGTCTTTGCTGGATTCCATAGAATTCATTGAATCTTTCTTTTAAATTTTCACTAAGGATCTAATTTTAGAAAAGAAAAACAAAATAAATTCGCCATGTGTTTTTTTATTTTTTAATTGTGTTATAATTACATCAAAAAGGTACTATGGATTAAGCGTACATAATCCATAGTACTGCTTAGTTCTCAGGAAGTTCCACTAGTTGCCAAAGAGTTAAAATTTGTCACTTGTCATAAAAGCAGTTAGAACTTGTCAAAACTGTTATTATTTTTATTAAAAAAAATTTTTTTTAGTGGAATTGTGATTGATGAGAATGGGCGTATTCACTTCTCTCTTCTAGATAACTGCATTCTATTAGGTTTTACTATTCCACTATCGGAGGTGTTTCATGATTCTTGCATTGCACTAGCTCCAACCCAACTTAAATTACTACTCTCTCCCCTCTGCACGAAATGTGTATAGGTCAGTGGCCGTGTAGGCCCCACCTGCTACGAGGACCAGTGGTGGATATTTGGTTTCTAGGGAGGTAGGCAATTTGTGCTGATCCAAGTAAGAACACGACATCACCCCCTCCACACACTTCAACACTTCCTTTTGCTAGTAGACTCCCCCAGTCCACAGGATCTTGCTGGCAGGTCCCTGGACCTGCAGGATATTTCAGTTGCAAGGAATAGCGCCGTCATCGTCATGAGTGGGAAGGATGATGGTGCTTACATAGAATCGCTCGACAGAGGGCGGGCGTTCAGCATTTTCAAAAAACTTATAAAAAAGTTGGAACTCGAGTGGCCTGGCATCCTTAATTTATATTTACTGTCCATATAGAAAAGAAGCTGGAGCTTGGTCTCAACTCCGACAGACTTTTGAAGAGGTCTGTTAGCACAAAATAACAACCACAGAGCCACCCAAGGACAACGGAATGGAGGAAGATGGCCCCATCACGGATTCCTCTGCCTCTCCCAAAGAGAAGGTACCCCCGATTATTCTCCGTGAAAAGCGTAGATGGACGTCCATAAGGACCACCATGTCCGATCTGCAAATATCATATAAAGCAGCCAAAGCGTTGACGACGGCAAAAGATCCAGCCAGCCATTGTAGTGGACTACAGAAGATTGACCAAAGAGTTATACTCGAACGGTGCACAATATCACACCTTCTCCCTCAGCTTGGAGAAAAACCTGAAGGTGGTTCTTCGAGGTGTTTATGAGGACATATATACAGATGAAATCGCCGCTGATCTCTGCTATCACGACCACCTATCAAGGTCAGCAGAATGATCAGAGCTGACAAGAGCCCGATGCCTCTGGTCTTGGTTGAAATATATCAAGCCTATAAAAACATTTATGATTTGACATCGAACTATAGACTTAAGATCATTCTTGAACTTCTTAGGAAAAGGGCTTCAACAGGACTGCCACATATGCCAGAATGCCCATGCTCAGAAACTGTGCAGGGCAGAGTTCAGATGCCTTAAGTGCAGGGAGAGCCACCCCACCCCACCAACACCAAGGCGAAAACAACCCTAGCTAAATGTGCCAACTGTGGCGGCCCTCACCCAGCCAACTACAGAGGATGTATTCAATACCTGAAGAACAGACTATCGGAGACAGCCAAACAGTCTTCCTCCTCTGCATTACAGCCAGAATCTCATAGTCTGGTTGCAATCAGAGGTCTTTAAGAAAAGAGATCGCCAACGGTAGACAAGAACTTATGCGGACGTGGCCCATTCCAACAAGACAACACATGAACAGAAACGGTCAGCAGCACGTACAAACCTTAAATTACTCTGTATTAGAGAAAGATATTGGAAGTTTCTTTTTCACTTGGTTAGACTTAATAAATTGTTTAATCCTTTAATCCAAGTGTAAGCAAACAAAGCAAACATTTTGACAACTCGTATAGGTAAATATGACTTCTCCATTACTTCCACCACTCTGGGTCTGGCTCCCACTGACAAGACCTCAATAAAGGTCAAAACCGGTTGGAAGCTTGAGTGATGAATGGCAATGCTGTAGCCCATGAAGTTTTAACTGAGGCTTGGCTGTTGCTGTCACCCAGGTCCTGGGGGGGGGTAATGAATGGCAATGCTGTAGCCCATGAAGTCAACTGAGGCACGGCTTGTTGCTGTTACCCCCCAGTGAAATATGAGCGGCTCTGCTCGGTGGTGGGGTGAGCCTGCCATGGGGTAGAGCCAACACCGAGAGTTCTTCTCAGTGGCAGGGTGTGTTACTGAGGAGAACAATGCTGAGTTTTTGATCCTGCAGGCCGCTCAGTGTTGGGTGATCTCACGAGTTTTTGGAGAGGTAACTCCACACTTAAATAGGGAAACCGGTCTGGGTAGTGGCCCTTCCCTTAGTGCATAGCATTATACCTATACATGTCCCCAAGGAGATGTGCTTTGCATTATGGGAAATACTAAGAGAAGTGATGTGAGCTTAGGCCACCTTTACCACGAGTTGCCTCAGTCCTGAAGATACTTCAGGCACAAACTTTGTTTGCTTATACTTGGATAAAGGATTAAACTAAATTTATTATAGTCTAACCAAGTGAAAAAGAAACTTCCAACATGTATGATAGGTATTGTGTTAATGCTAGAGTGGGTCTTCCACGATGAGCCTTTGACTCCATGGAGTGCCCATATAAATATAATAATAATTTAGCTTTAGCCTATTACCGTAAGGAAAATAAGTCAATAAATCAAGTTATCTTATTGTTTTGATTGTCGAGATACCATCCCGTATGTCATATCTTAAAAAGCGATATTTCAGTATGCTGTCTTTATTTTTTGGTATTTCCTGTAGATCGAAGTACATAACTATACTTGAACGACGCCAGTTATTACTACACGGCAATGTTTATAAGTATATATTAAACTGGCATAGAGGACGCTGTAGAAAACTGGTTGCAATACAGTCTGCTCACGTAGCATACACGAATGAGTTCTTTAGTTGCATGATCATGATGTTATTACAAAATTACAGCGCAACTGTATGATGAAATATATATATTCTACATTCATAAAACTTTCATAAGGGCTATTTGGAGTTATTGCCAAAGCGATTAAGTATGTTTTTCCATTCTGGGCTGAAAATCCCTGCCACTTCCGTACAGCTTTCATACTCCATTATTATTATGTGACACCTCCAGGGAGTCCAAATCGCGGGAAAGTGTGCCAACAGCATCGAACGATTGAAACCCTTCCAAATACTAACCGAGCTCAAACTTGCTTAACTTTTTTTCGTGAGCCATTAGTAGCAGAGGTTCTACCAATCGACCAACATTTGTTGTACTTTACATAATATAATTGTTTTATAATTTTTATAAAACAATTATATTATTACAATATTTAAGTATTTACTTAAATATTTACAATATTTAAGTAAATACTTAAATATTGTAATAATAAAATGGGTTCACACTTGTGGCACATAGAACATGAAAAAAAAATGGATACGATTGTAGGTTTGTGTGTGTGTGTGTGTGTGTGGTGGGGGGGAAGTGATGGAGTGAATATAGTCATGGCCGTCGTAACCCGCCAAGGCAACGCTTAGGAATAGCAAACTACGATGGCGGCATAAACCGGCAAAATCTATCGACCATAATAAAACCTTTTTTTTAAATTTTTTTTATTTAGGAGCGGTATATATTAATCTTTTATATTCTTAACCTGCGGCTGTTTAAGTGATACATCTTTTCACTTAGAAATTGTACTGTCTGTTACCCCCCCCCCCCCCCCCTCCAGAGACTAGACTTCTGTAGAAAACCCCCAACCTGGAGGATTTGTGTAAGACTGGTTACCATCCAAAGTAAAAAAAAAATTCTTACTCAGACGCTTGAAATGGGAAAACTCATCGGACCGAAACAACGGAAAACGACCAAGTAAGCGATTAGGAATCTCGGACATTTTAAGAGTAGTCATGTGGAAATGTGCGAAGCATAACAAAGGAATTAGAATTAGTAAAACATCTAAAAACACTAATATAGACGAGATAACAGAAATAAAAAAGAAATTAAAGGGAACAAAAGATATAGATGATTTTACTATGCCATAATAGTGGAGTGGACCAACATATCAGAGCTTCTGGTGGGGTGGCCACTTTAATTGATAATAAATGGGAAAATAGAATACAAAAGAACAATTTTGTAAATGATCGGATTATAACAGTTAAATTAAAAACAAATGGAAGCCACTTAAACATCATAGGAGTAAATGTCCCTGAAGAAGGTAGGTAGAGGATTCCAGTTTTATGAGGAACTAATTATATTAAATAAATTAATTAAAGAAATATTAAATAAATGTAATAAAAATGACTAGATATTAATAGCAGGAGATCTTAATGCTAGAGTTGGAAATAATCCAATCCCAAATGTCATAGGAAAATAAGGAGAAATTTGCATGAATAACAATAGTTAAGAACTATTAGACTTCTGTACTTTCAATACTTTTAAAATAAGGAATACTTTTTCAAAAAAAGTATAAATAAATACCTGGAATCAGAGAGGAACAAGATCTGTAATTAATTATATCATTACTAATCAGAAACTAGCTTCACGAGTGAGAGATGTATATTTTAGTCTCTAAAATAGAAATACTAGCAAAATTGGGAAAGGAATTAAATAAGAAAAAACATGAAATAGAACAAGTATATAAAGTATGTCTATTAATAGACGAACGGATTAGAATGCTATATCAATCATGATTAACAGATTACCTAAAAGAATCCCAAATCAGTGAAGATATAGAAGAATGGAAAACTTTAATAAAGATCATCCATAAAGCAGTCTCTGAAGTACTTGGAAAGAAAAATAAAATATTAAAAAGAAAAACATTAAAAATCTCGAACACAGATATAGAAAATGCAATAAAAGGAAAACAAATGGTATATGTAAATCATTCCTTCAAAAACATACAAAGAAAACAGAAGAAATATAGCTAAAATCATAGTACAGAAAGCTCACCAAGATTCTTGGGAGAGATTTATTAATAAAATAGAAGACATACATGAAAGACAAGACATAGCCTACAAAATAT
Source organism: Typopeltis vanoorti (assembly GCF_054136105.1). Taxonomy (NCBI): domain Eukaryota; kingdom Metazoa; phylum Arthropoda; class Arachnida; order Uropygi; family Thelyphonidae; genus Typopeltis; species Typopeltis vanoorti. Next base: position 92,475,465 of record NC_143565.1, read on the forward strand.
TAAGGAAATTAAACACCGAAGAAAGAGATACAACACTCAACATGAAACAACGGACAGAACATTATAAGAATTTATGGTGACCCAATAGCAACAGAAAATAATAATGAAGAAATCAGTACTGATACAAAACTGATAAAATTGGAAGGACTGAAGGAAGCAATAAAGGTTCAAAAAATAGAAAATCAACCAGATTAGATGGCATAAATACAGAAAATATGGCAGAGAATATTCCCCTCACAGATTCTTAAAATTAATAAATAACTGTTGGAGGAGATGTGAGGTTCCATCAGATTGGTTAAAAGCTATGGTTATATCTGTATTTAAGAAAGGAGACAGAGATGACTGTGGAAATTACAGAAGAATAAGTTTATTATATACAGGTTACAAAATTTACAGTCAAGTCCTGAATAAAAGACTTAGAAATGTTGCCAACAATCTACTCTCAGAAGAACAAAATGGCTTCAGACATGGAAGATTGTGTATAGACAATATTTATGTGTTAAAACAAATTATTGAAAAAAAGACAAGAATTTAATTTAGAGACTTGTCTGGCCTTTATAGTTTATGAGAAAGCTTTTAATAAAATACACAGAAAAACTATGGAATATAATGGAAAAAACAAGGATATCCATTACATTTGGCACAAGGGATATAAAGTTTATATAAAGATACAAAATACAGTTAGGTAATAAATTAACAGAAGAGATTGAAATAAATCAGGGTGTCAGACAGCGATGTAGCTTATCTCCAGCTCTATTCAATATATATATTGATCAGATTATTAAAATATCTAAAATAACAATAAAACAAGGTATCCAGTTAACCAGAAGAACTGTCAATACAATGCTGTATGCAGATGATCAGATTATATTACAAGACAATGAAGATGACTTTCAAAAACCAGTTTACGAATTAAACAAAATAAGCCAACAATACAATTTAAAAATCCCAGAAAAGGAAACAAAAGTCATGACACTTTTTGCCAGACTTGTTCTCCCCCCCCCCCCTTTGAAAATGGGTTTCTCTATATCTTTCCATGGAGTGACAAAATTTAAATTGGCAATTACTGACACTGGTGCTTCTAGATATTGTATTGTAGAAGTTGGTTAATAGATTTCTTTGTATTTGAGAGGATTGCAGGGAAAGTAATAGTTTGATGGTGTAGATTTACTGTCCTGTTTCTTGGTATGAGTTGGTTAAAGAACTTGTTTCCATGCTGTAGTATATGCCTGTAGAACAGGAAAGTATTGAGAACTAGAGAGGTACTACTGGACTAGATTTTTAGTGTTCAGTTTGCTTAGGAGTTTTTTTTTTATTTTTTAAACTCAATGAAAGATGATTATGGAAGGTTAGCACATTTTTCTTGCTTATCTATGTAGGGGTTTAGGAATTATGACGGGTCAGTTAAAGTTGCTAAGAAATTATCTCATCTTCCTTTCTAGAATAAGTGGCAATTAAAGTCACTATATACAAACAGCACAGTCATGAAGATACTTTATGTGCAGACTCTTGTTTGCTTACACTTGGGTAAAGGATTAAACTAGAATATAATTTCTTTCTAACATTAATTTACTTTGTAACCTAGTGAAAAATTTCTTATAACTATCTCTTATCCAGAGTATTTTAATAATAAGGTAATACACGTTTTTACTATTTGTGTATGGGAAATATAGGATTTCTGCAGTAATTCAACCTTGGTAGTGACCCTTCCCTTAATGCACAGCAACACAAGTCCTAAAGGAAGTGTGTTGCTGTGCATTATGGGGTATTAAGGCAATTGATGTGAAATCAATAGCCTCTGTATACAAGTATTATCCTAGTCTCGAAGATACTTCATGTGCAAACTTTGTTTGCATACACTTGGATAAAGGATTAAACAATAATATAGTTTCTTGTCAAGTTTAATTCACTTTGTAACCAAGTGAAAGAAACTTTCTATGACTATGAAAGGTTAATTTTATTTTTTAGCAATGTTGTAGGAGATGTGTGTGTGTGTGGTGGGGAGAGATTGGGATATAGAAGCAGAGAAAAATTGGGAAAAAGTTGTGACCAACAGCTCTGTGGCATGACTGCCATTTGAAAATGAGTCATTTTTTTACAACATATCTTTTTTTTCAAGCATTTCAGCCTTCTGTATATTCAACTTTTTCAGCAGCGTATCCACTCTCCAGCCTTTTGGCTGAAGAGTGGATATGCTGTTGAAAAAGTGTATACAGTAGATGGCACTGGTGTGGATGATGATGAGAGCTATAGAGTAGGTGCACTCCCTCAATGAGTCTGAACTCCTTGGAGATGTTACATAATAATAATAATAATTACAAGCTTTATTGTGCATTGTTTCACACCTGTAAGATAACTAGTGCTAAAGTTGATGAAAGGTCAGAGCAGAATGAGGAGATGAAGGTACTTAAGTTCCTAAGAATGATTCTGTAATGGACTTTGAAAGTAACAGACTAACCAGTGAAACGAAAAAGTCTATATAATATTACCATAATATATATCCCAATAATATCTGTGCTGTTATGGTAATAGCATATAGTATATTTGCTAGTAATAGCATAGTTAAGGAGATTATTAGTTGAAAAAAGATCAAGGGAGCTGGAATTGGATAGAATGATTAGTAATTCTGATAATCATCGAATTCCTGATATGTACTTTCATTGATAGTACTATGAAAAGTTTATATAATTACTAATTTTCTATTAACAATTTTGCTCTGTTATATGTCAGGAGTCCAGTATTCTCAGCCACTCTAATTATGTCAATCCATCTGGATATTGTGTGTCTTTTCCTGCTATCAAGCATGCTTTGTTAACCTTTCCTTTCCCATTATGTTTAAGTGACAATATCACCTAAGATTAGTTCAGCTTACATATTCCTGAATGCTGACATCAATTCCTTCATAATATTAGAGAAGGATGTTGGAAGTTTTTCCCCTCTTGGTTAGACTATAAATTATATATTTAGTTTAATCCTTTATCCAAGTGTAAGCAAACAGAGTTTGCACCTGAAGTATCTTCAGGACTGGGGCAACTCGTGACAAAGGTCTAACCAAGTGGGAAAAAACTTCCAACATCCTTCTCTAATCCAAAGTAATTTAGTAATAAGGTATGGCACCTTTTGGCAACTGGCATATGGAAATATGAGTTCTGCATTGCTTCAACCTTGGTATCACCTCTGGCTCTGGCTCCCACTGAAGAGACCTCAATAAAAGTCAAAACCAGTCTGGGTAATGACCATTCCCATAATGCATAGCATTATACATGTCTGCAAGGAGATGTGCTTTGCATTATGGGATACTAAGGAAAGTGATGAGAACTAAGTCCACTTTTAAGTTAAAGGGAGATGGTAAATCCCGTTTTATGGGCTCACCGATAGTTTTTTCGGCACGAAACTCTATGGATTTGATGGATTTCGATCTGAGTTTCATACCCGGCTATAAAATAAAACGGGATTTACCATCTCCCTTTAACTTATGTCACTGGTAAAAGAGCCTTTTGGCTTATTATCATAAGTCCACTTTTGCCACAAGTTGCCCCAGTCTTGAAGATACTTCAGCTGCAAACTCTGTTTGCTTACACTTGGATAAAGGATTAAATTAAATGTATAATTTATAGTCCAACCAACCAAGTGAAAAAAACTTCCAACATCCTTCTCTAATCCAGAGTAATTTAATAATAATACGTGACACCTTTTGGCAACTGGCATATAGAAATGAGTTCTGCTTTAACCTTAGTATCACCTCTGGGTCTGGCTCCCACTGAAGACACCTCAATAAAGGTTGAAACTAGTCTGGGTAGTGACCCTTCCCATAATGCATAGTATTATACATGTCTGCAAAGAAGATGTACTTTGCATTATGGGATACTAAGGAAAGTGATGAGAACTTAGTCCACCTTTGCTATGAGTTGCCCCAGTCCTGAAGACACTTCAGGTGCAAACTCTATTTCTTTATCCAAGTGTAAACAAACTAACTAAATATATAATTCCTTCATAATATCTTACAATTTTTTTTTTTTTTTTTGATTCTGCCAATGAAGCCATCTATTCACTCCTAATCTTTCTCAGAACTCTCGTATCAGAGGGCTCCAGTTTTTCATGAAGTGTTTTATTTCTAACTCAGCTGTCACATTCATAAATTAAAATTGATTTGAACACTGTCTTGTATTCTGCTAGTGTATTACTGTTTTGACTAATTTCTCTTTTATTGCATATAAATTTATTCATTTGATGTCTCTACCATATTCTATTTCCATATTTCCCAATTTCACTAAAAATTGTGTTTAAACAGCTAAAATAGTTTACTTGTTCAATAGCTCCCCCTCTTCAGGATGCAGCCGATGTTTTCAATGTTTCCAGCTATTTTCATTATTTTTTTTTATTGATGACTGATTTTTCATATCAAATTTGTTACAGCATTTATGCTGTAACAAATTTGATTGCGCTCACTGGGATAATCCTTTATCCCAGTGAGCGCAAACAAAGTTTGCGCCTGAAAATATCTTCGGGACTTAATGTGTTGTACTATCTTACCTGGGTAAGTAGTACAACACTAGGCAACTTGTAGCAAAGGTGGAACAAGCTACCAACATTCCTATCCTAGTATCTCCCATAATGCAAAACACATCTCCTTGCAGATATGTATACTGTTATGCATTAAGGGATTGGCCACTACCAAGACTAGTTTCGACCTTTATTGAGGTCTCTTCAGTGGGAGCCAGGCGCAGAGTTGGAGATACTAGGCAGAAGCAGTAGCAAGGTCATCTTTACCTATAGGAGTTGCCAAAAGGTTTGCCACTTTTTTTTATTAAATTACTCTGGATTTAGAGAAAGATGTTGAAAGTTTAGCAACTCGTAGCAAAGGTGGAGCAAGCTACCACCAATCCTATCCCAGTATCTCCCATAATGCAAAACACATCTCCTTGCAGATATACAGGGTGTTCGGGATAAATTTGACAGTTTCGTAAGGAAAAAGAAAATCTTCTTTGTATCTATTAAATTTAATGAATTGACAAAAAAACATTACAGGCAGAGTTAATTACAATACTATCAACAAGATTTACTCAAAATAACCACCATTAGCATCGATCACAGCTTCAATTCTGCTTCGGAACCTCGAACAAGCTGATGCTACAGTCTCCCTGGGAAGGGCCGCAAAAACTGTTTTAATTTTATCCATTAACTGGGCTTTTGTATTACTGGAAGTGCGATTGGTGTCTTTTTCAACTGCGCCCCATACAAAATAATCCATGGGGTTAAGGTCTGGGGAGTTTGGAGGCCAAACATTTGGACTGGTGAAGTCGTAGAAATTTTCAGACAACCATTTTTGAATTTTCCCAGAGGTGTGGCAAGGGGCCGAATCCTGCTGCCATACATACGGCCTACCATTGGCTACCCTTGTTATCCAGGGCTTGACTACAGTTAGCAACTCCACGAACAAAGCCCGAATTCCAATGCCAGGGTTCTTCAACACCTGTTCCTGCAGATTTGCGAGGAATTCTGCTGTACGAACGCAATCAGATCGTCTGCTAGGGATCTTTCTTCTTGCTACATCCTCGTAGTCACCATTGCAAGTCTCTAGTTCATGCCTGATTGTTTTTACTGTATTCAGGGAGCATTGGGCAGCAGTCGTAATATCCTTATTTTGATGGCGGGCACGAATCATCATGATACAAGTTATTCTCTTCCATGATTCAGGTGGGTTCCAGCTATCCATCCTTTCTGACATCTTGTATATGAATGAAGAAGGGTCCAAACTTTTAAATGAAGAGAAGTGTGTGTTAATACATGTAACTTACGGAAAAATATAATTAATTATAAATATGTCAAATTTATCCCGAACACCCTGTATATACTGTTATGCATTAAGGGACTGGCCACTACCCAGACTAGTGGGATAAAGGATTAAATTAAATTTATTATAGTCTAACCTAGTGAAAAATAAACTTTCAATATGTATATAACTGTTTTAGTAAATACTTTACACACCAACCGAGAGTTCACTTATGGAAAATACACATCTCCAACTTTTCAAGTTCCTTAGTACTGGCTTTGCTCTCTTAAGGTTTCTGCCTAGTCTCTGAGGAGAGCCAACCAGTTCGAAACAGCTGTCAGGCCAGTGAAACCTTATCAAAATGAACCAATATAAGGTGAATATATATGGACGCTTGGGAAAGCGCTCGTCTTTTAAGTAGTCCACGCTAGGGTTAGTCATGAATGCTGGTGAGTGTATTCTCATAAGCTCTCCGGTCAACTTTATTACAAAAACTTTCATAGTTTCTGCATTCGGCTTTGAAATAAAGCTGGATTTCATATCCACTTGATTTATATATAAATATGCATCACCGAACTGAAGCCTTTTAGCTCTCTATTTCAGTAAATATGTACATAATTGTGCAATTTCAAAGTCTTCATTTTTTTTTGTGTGTGTGTGTAATAATCCTACTCACAGAAGGTTGAAAACCTGTAGCATTGAATGTGGAAGAGAATTTGTATTGTCTGGCAAAGTTGTTCAATCTAAGTCATCTCTGGCAGGGTTCCAAAGGAGTGGAAAGAGGGTAAGATAGTACTATTGCATAAAGGTGACTCCAAGACAGAGGTAGCAAACTACAGACCAATTAATATATCAGGAGTGGTTGTTCAAGTATTGGAAAAGTTGGTGAAAGGTAAAATACAACAGTGGGTGTATAGTGGGCAGCATGGTTTTGTAAAGGATACATTCTGTCTTAGTAACTTATTCACATTTTATAATAAAGTGACAGCAGAATTGGATAAAGGTAATGGCTACACCATGGTACTGCTTGACTTTGCCAAGGCATTTGACAGAATATCACATGAAAACTATTACAAAAACTGGAGAGGATGGGAATGGCTGACAGACAGACGCCAGTATATGGTGGAGTGGTGATTAGTGAAGTACCTCAGGGTTTGGCTAGGGCTACTACTCTTTAATTTGTATATTAACGACATAGGGAAAGATTTAAGAGGGATATTCAGTTGTTTGCTGATGATACAAAATTGAGGAGAGCAATAGTTGATAAAGGTGATGTAGATATCCTGCAAGATGATTTAACCTCCCTACCAGCTAAGGTGGATGAAATAATCATCTGGTGTCGAGGCTAGCTGGTGAAAGGACATACTGTCGGAGAGCTCCTGAAAGATTTGTGATTTTTGTTGATTTATTAATATTTTGTTAGATTTAATTGTGTAATTTTAGTATATTATTGTAGTTAGTGTACTAAAGTGTTTTATAACATAATCTATGTTGGGAAGTCGCCGCTAGAGGGATTCGTAGTGTGTAGTGTTCGTGAAAGCTCCTGATAAGATAAGCATTATTTTCAGTTATCGTTGATAAATTTACTTTAATATTGCGTAGTTTTGTTTGCCTTGCGTATCTTAGTGCGTCTGTTTGTGTGTTTTTGGTGTTTATAATTTATAATTTGATAAAATACGTTACTAGTAAGTATAGCTCCAGTACGAAGGAAAATGGCGGCCAGTAATGATGGTTCGCCATCTTCTTTCAAGAACGGTAATGTAAAGGAGATGATTCAGCGTACTATCTGCAAAATGTATGCTTTGTGGAGTGCGGTCAGAGTGTGGTTAGATGATAATAAAGGTTAGATGTGTAGAAAATGTAGGGAGAATGAGGAATTGAAGTGTATTTCGGATCGTGAGTGCGATATTTTTGTCAAACTTCAGAATGAAGAAAATAGGGATATGACAAGAAACGGCGAGGTTGTACCAGAGAATTGTGAGAGTGAATGATAGTATTAATGGTTTTAAAGAGAATAAAAAAGATGAGATAGATGCAATGAATGAGATCGCGTTGTTGAATGGTGCGATACAAAGGGAAAAACAGCAGACTGAACAAAATGAAGGATAGAGTGCTGTATGGAGACTCATTAGTACGAGGTGTGTTAGTAGAGGATTTGACAAAATCGTACCAACCTGGTGCGACCATAAAGGATGTAACTGAGTCTATTAGAGAGCAAAAGGAAAGGGTGAAAGAAATGATTGTTGTAGCAGGTACGAATGATTTGAAAGGAGGTAAAATGGAAATGATAGAAGACCTGAATGAATTGTTTGAGGTAGCAAAAGAAAAGAGTGAGAGAGGTTAGAATGATTAGTCTTTTGCCACGTTATGACAGTGAAATGTTTAAAAGAAGGGCCATAATTGCAAATGACTTTATGCGTGAGTTATGTATGACGAGTGGTGTGGAATTTGTGGATGTGTGGAGTGAGTTTGATGGGCGAAAGGATCTATATAAGATGGATGGCTTGCATTTGAATGGTTACGGTGTAAGGAGACTTGAGAAAGTGTTGCTGAATGTAGTGGATGTGCAAATTCAGGGAAACTAGATTTATTAAGAGGGGGGGGTAGATATACAGTCCTTAGGGAGGCAGTTGAATGTATGAATGAATATAATATGCCCGAGCGAATAAGGACAACAAATCAGAGTGGGATAGTTAATATAAGGCATCAAGGTAGGGTTGGAGCTAATGGGGGTCTTAAATTCATGTATACTAATGCTAGGAGTATTAGGAACAAGAAGGAAGAGTTTTTGGCCATGGTTGGCACTTCCAGACCACAGATTATTGGTATTAGTGAATCATGGCTGACTGTACATGATATAGCTAGTGGAATTGAATGTGATGGGTATAGTGTGTTCAGGAATGACAGGGAGAATAAAATGGGGGGAGGAGTATTGTTGATGATAGCTGATGAGCTACAGCCAAGGAGAATAGAAGTTGAATTGCAGGATAGAGAAAAGAGCACATTTGAGGCCATTTGGTGTGAGATTGTGGCTAGCAGAACTAAATATACAATTGGGTGCTGCTATAGACCAGGTGATGGAAAAGATGGTGGTTACAGTATGCACAAACAAATAGAAGAAATGAGTGGAAGGAGGGTAATTATTATGGGAGATTTCAACTATGGTCGCATTGATTGGAGTGAGGAGAGGACACACGGGAGGAAGGAATTGGATTTTATGCGGTTATTAAGGCATAACTATCTGCGACAGCATGTAATGGAAAATACTAGGGGTCAGAGAGTGCTTGACCTAGTAATTACATCTGAGGATTTGGCTGTAACAAATATGACCACATTACCACCAATTGGTGAGAGTGATCATAGGGTCTTGACTTGGGAGGTGGCTAAAGGTGTGGAATTTACAATTAAGACAGGGTACATGTGGAATTATCGGGCTGGTAAGTATGACAAGCTTAGGAGTTTGATTAGTTCAGTGCCATGGCATGTACAACTGCAAGGGCTAGAAGTTGATAGTGCATGGGAGGCAGTTAAGAAGTGTTTGCATGAAGCAATGGCTGATTGTATACCTAGAGTCCGAATAATAAATCAACTAGGGGTTAAATTGATGAATAACACCATTAAGCTTGAGCTGCAAAAAAAGAAACAACCATGGAGGGAATTTAAGGAGAAAGGTGACCGGCAGGCACATGAGCGCAGGCTAGAAGGGTAACGAGTGTGGTAAGAAAAGCAAAAAAGGATTGTGAAAGAACATTGGCCATGCAGGCTAAAGAGAATCCTAAACAGTTTTTAGATATGTAGCAAGTAAAAGGAAAAATGTACATGGCAGAATGATTTTAAAGAATGCCGATGGTAGGGAGGTAACTGAATCAATTGATATAGTTGAGTTACTGAATGAGCACTTTGCAAGTATATATCATCCAGATGGTGACATTGCAGAAACGAATAAACCAGTAGACTATACGGGAATTGTGGTGAATGAAGTGGAGGCGAGTAGTCTATTGCATAACCTCAATGTCAATACATCCGTGGGATTGGATGGTATACCAGCTCGTGTCGTACGAGAAGCAGCTAAAGAATTGTCAGTACTCTTGACCATTTTGTTTGAGTCTCCGGTCTGGGTTAGTCCCAAGGGGTGGAAGAGGGGAAAATAGTTCCACTGCATAAAGTTGGTTCCAAGACTGCTGTTGTAAATTACCGGCCGATTAACATATCAGGAATCATTGTCAAGGTCTTAGAGAAATTAGTCAAGAAAGGAATACAGGATTGGATAGATGAAAATGGGATATTGTATGGGGGACAACATGGTTTTGTGAAGGGTAGATCATGCCTTAGTAACTTGCTCACGTTTTATAACACAGTGACGGCTGAACTGGAGAGGGGTAATGGGTTTACAGTGATACTACTGGACCTTGCCAAGGCCTTTGACAGGATACCACATGGAACCCTAATCAGCAAACTGGAGCAGATGGGGATAGATATAGGGTTGGTGAGATGGATAGGAGGGTGGTTGAAGGAGAGATACCAGAGAGTGGTTTATGCAGGAGTGGAGTCTAAAAGACGGCTTGTGACTAGTGGTGTGCCACAGGGCTCTGTTCTTGGACCACTACTTTTCAATTTGTTCATCAATGATATAGGAAAGGATTTGAGAGGAAGTGTTCACTTGTTTGCTGATGATGCAAAGTTGGGTAGAGCAATTGTGAGTGCACAGGATGTCAAAATGTTACAGGATGATTTGGATAGTTTGGAGGACTGGGCTAGGAAAAATGGATGTCAATTTAATGTGGCAAAGTGTAAGGTTATGCACTTTGGGGTGAAAAGAATAGCAGCAGTATATCACATTGGTGGAACCGTACTCCAGGAGATTGATGAGGCCAGGGATTTGCGAGTGTTGGTGGATAGGGAATTGAAGTTTAGGGGGCACATTGCAAAAGTGACTAAATCAGCTCATCAAATCACTTGGCTGCTGAAAAATACTTTAACATGCAGAGACAAGTTGTTGTTCCTCTGTATCGAGCCTTGATAAGACCCCATCTGGACTACTGTGCCCAGTTATGGGCACCAGGGTTTCTTCATGATGGGGAGGAAGTGGAGAGGATCCAGAGACGAGTGATCAAGATGATAGAAGGTCTGTGGAATGAACCTTATGAGAATAGGTTGAAGATTTGTGGGTTGCAGAGATTGGACGATAGGCGAAGGAGGGGTGATATGATTGAGACGTTCAAATTACTGAAGGGTATCTATAAGATTGATCCAGAAGATATTTTTGAAAATATGACTGGTGGTGGGAGGACTAGGGGCCATGCATGGAAGCTGGGCAAGAGCGTGGTTAACAAGGGTGTTAGAGCTAGGTTTTTTGAACTTGGAGAGTGGTGAATGAGTGGAATAAGTCTGTTGTGGGTGCTACGACCGTGAATGAGTTCAAGGCAAGGTGTGATAGATACTGTGTCAATGTCGAATAGTTGTTCTTGACATGATGTTAGGGCCTCCCTCGATGAGTCTGTCGACTCCTTGGAGTTGCCCGGAACAATAATAATAATAATGAGATCAAATTGCACTTCTTATCCATGTTATTTGACGGATGTTACAGAATCGTATCCATATTTAGCTGGATGTCTACAGACGTCATGACCGGTTGAGTGTGTGTGTGTGTGGGGGGGGTAAATAAATTGGCATTGTGGGTAAAGGATAATGATTGTCAATTTAATGTTGCAAAATGTAAGGTTATGCACTTTGGGTTAAAAAGGTTGCATATGGTGTATCATATTGATGGTACTGGTTTGCAGGAAATTGATGAGGCTAGAGACTTGGGGATAATAGTGGATAAGGAGTTCAAGTTCAGAGGACATATTGCAAAAGTTGATAAAATAGCTTAATTACTTGGATATTGAAAAACATGCTAATAAGTAAAGATAAGGAAGTTATTATCCCCCTATATAAGGTTATGATTCAGCCATATCTTGACTACTGCACACAGATTTGGTCACCAAGAAGTTGGGTCAAAAAGATTCAGAGACGAATGACCAAGATGATGACAGGTCTGTGCAATACTCCCAACAAGGATAAGTTGAAGGTTTGTGGGTTACAAAGTTTAGTTGATAGGCAGAAAAGAGGGGACATGATAGAAACTTTTAAGATATATTCAAGGGGTTTTATAAAATTAATGCAAGTGAAATTTTTCAATATATGACAAATAGAGAACTAGGGCCATCCGTGGAAGTTGTGCAAGAATGTGGTTGATAGTGGTGTGGAGACCAGATCTTTTGAATGGAGAGTGGTGAGTGAGTGGAACGGATTGCCAGAATTGGTCGCGAGTTCCCTGATGGTGAATGGATTCAAGGAGAGATATGACAGGATTTGGGTCTCCTGCGATGCGAGTCTAGACCCCATGGAGATGTAAATAATTATAAATTTGTGGATGTGTTAAGGTCTAGATGACCACTTAGGCTCTACTTCAGAGACCAGATACTGTACTTTTTCAAGCCACTTCAGGTTCCTAATAAGCAGGAGTGGTTTCATACATTTTTTGAAAGGAGATTAAAAAAAAAAAAGCCATTTTTGCTTTTTTTTTTTTTTTGTCATTTGATTACCGATTACAAAGTGAAGACTATCCACTGAAGATAGTTTTCTTTAACATGTATATAAAGTGTTATTTCAAGTTTTTTTTTTTTTTTTTGTTGTTGTATGTGTACCAACCCAATAAAACTTTACTGAAACTGAAGTACGTTTATGCACACTGTTAAGTGATAATCATTATTCAAAGACAAGTGAGTGGTCTTCATAATTTTTATTACATTATTTTACATGCATTTTCATATCTGTCCAGATTTAAATTATGTACACATTTTCAAATGATCTCAATTAACACAACAAACAAATTTCTAATTTTATGAAATGGTGCCTCTTTTTTTTTTTTTTACATTATCTCTCGCATTCTTAATTACAAAACAATGGTTGCACCCTTCATAACATTAATGATAGACATCTGTATATATATAATATATATCGCATAATTCTTAATTTGATTAAAACAGGGAATAATAAAATACATACTGTAATAATCTGTGCATATATTACTTAATCATTTGCATATGCATATCACAAAAAAAGTATTAAAACATACTATTTTCCTTCTTTAAAAAATTATAATTATACTAATTACAGATGAGGCTTTTTACATATACCAATTTTAATTTCACAAATCTTTCAAGTACTACAATTCTGATATAGGAGCCTTAATTCATCAACCCTTGTTATAAGGGCCCACTATATTCTTATCTCTAACAGACATCGTGATGCTATTATAATACAAGACAAGTTTACAAGACCCATGTTTTTTTATTTTAAAAACAGGTTAACTATATGTAAAAAAATTACAAGTAATTTGCAAAGAAGCAGAAATGTGTGAAATATAGATCAGTAATTAACTATAAATTATGATTCTTTTTTCCTGTTAATAAATACTTATAAAATTTTACTATTACACAGAGAATGATGAACTACGTGCTTTTCTATAATTTTTCTTAGTCTTTCTTCAACTATGAATTTATTAAGCAAACTTTGCATTTTAATGATAACAAATGAAATTAGAATTTCAACTAACTGGTGTATGCATCTTAAACCTTAAAAATGTATCCCCTTGCAAATAATGACAGTTTAAAAGTCAACTTGTGTATAATTTAAAGAGTGTCTGCTTTTTTTTCAAATTCCAACACAATAATACTATAATTCTGCTGTCAGCTACAATAACCCTTTGGCCAATGCACCTAATTATATTTTAGATGAATTAAATTTTAACATGAATTTGAAATACCACATTAATAAGATATGGTATGCTGACTAAGCTATTTATGTATTTTCTCACTACCATTGTTAAAAGTTATTTTGAACATCCTTCATATATTCAGGGTATCTTCCTCGTGTGTCCGCGCGGTTAGCCTAGTAGCTGTGTGCTTCGCAACCATATGCCTGGGGAAGGAGTGTCCTAGGTTCGATTCCCGTTGGAGACGTGAGGAGCTTAAGGATCTTCCTCAGTCACAGCCAAGTTAGCCGGTCTTGGGCGTGGACAGCAGGGTTTTTCCCCAGTTTATCCTGGGGTTTTTCATCCCAAAAACAAGCAAACCGGACATGTGAACATACAGGATACAGACATATAGACGAAGGCAGAAGAGGAGATAGGCACCATCTGTCTTACTTCATCGTTCATTAGACATTCATGGCTTAGCCACGAGTGACCCTACAGTCCATTAAGGACTATGGGAGAGGATAGGATCTTCCTCGTGTAATTTTCTGATCTTCGATTGTGTGGAACAGAGGGTGAAAGGATAGCACTTCTAGTTAGAGAATGAAATGAATTAGTGCATAATTTGCAACTCATGGTGTTGTTGTGTAATTTGAAAGTGTATAAGGAGCATTTGTGCTGAATGGTTCAGCCAGTGGACTAGAAATCAATCTCACTGCACAGGTTTGATTCCTGTGAGCTATGGAAATAAATTTTTCACACAAGTTTTTGACTCCATAGAAGTCTGGTAATAATTCTGATGGAAACATTCCCTGAGAATTTATCAGGGCTTTTAATGCCTGATCAATGAGATACATGTCTTAAACTATTGACTTTATGCAGTTGGATTGATATAACTCCGGTTACCAACCTTCGGCAGGTTTCTACTGAATCACTTTTTGTATATTTAAGGAGAAAACATATCTGAAACATACACTGCTGTTTATCTTCATTAAATCTGCTCTACATGCAATTAGTAATATGACTGTTCTAAACTTTGAATTACTTTCATAAGATATTTAGATTACAGTCAAGAATTTTTCCATTTCTAGCTTAACAAACCATTCTGTTAACCTTGTAGAGGTCGCGGTTGAAAAAAAAAATGCAGCACAGTTTGCATGTATCTGAGAGATACATTCATTACTAGTATGTGCTGAAATGCTATAAAACTTAAAAAAAAAAAAAAAACACTGCAAATATAATACATGATGGTTTATTTATTTTCAGTTATGATCTCGAAATTATTGAACAAATTGAAAAATTGAAACAAATTGAAATTATTGAAAAAAAACAACAACTAAACCAATACTATACTGACACCGGAGGTCGCAGTATCTCTCAGATACAATTTACCATGAAATATCACACACCTTTACATAACACGCGTTAAACCAAAACTTACTGCATAAACAGTGTGGAATATCACTCGTAATATATGCATGCACAGCTACTCATGATCTCCAAGCTATACATACACTGGATATGTGTAAGAATATTTATATTAAACAATTTGTATCTGTCAGATCAGCCGCGACCTCCACAGGGTTAAGAATATATATACAAAATACAGCTGCACATCAGGAACAAAAGGAATCATGTTGCTTACAGTATTAATACACTGTGCCATCCTATGTTAAGAGACAAATCTTCCTTGAAAAATTTTAGTTGAAACATGCACAAAACTAATCCATTTTTTAACGCTCAACCTAATTTTTTTTTTCTGTGTGTCAACAAACCTTTGATTATTTATTAATTTGGAAACCATAAAAAGCACAAAAATTGCTTATACTTGACAAGAAATGATTTTATTCTTTACACAAGTATGAGCAAACATGCTTTAGTAAAGGATTTGCTAAGTACTCAGCCTAGCTGGCTGAGTATTAACATATTTACTCTCCAAACCAACAGGTTGTGGGTTCAAATCCAACACAGACATGGATGTGTGAGATTGTCTTTAGGTGGGAGATCAATTTCATCAATGTACTGACACGGAGATCAATTTCGCCACTGTGAGACAACTGCCCTGCATACTGGAGGCCTGAAATGGCTTGAAAAAAGTTCTATGTTTGGTTTCTATAATGTTTTCTAGATTATTTTAAAAAATTATTAAAAATATAAAATTAATCAAAAATATAAAAAATCCTTAGTCCACAAAACCTGTGAGTCACATAAAAAAATTTACATGCGAAATATCTTCACATCTACTTGAATATTAGAGGCAGCTGACATCGCATCGAATTGCCCTATAATGTAAGCACAAACTTCCTTTTGGATGTATATATTTCCATACATTTTGGAAAGAAACTGTCCAGATTGGATTTGACCTTCACTGAACGGAGATGGATCAGTAAAGATGATTGAGAACTAAACTGACGGCAGAAGTCAAATTTCTACATAGGATAAAAACAAGAATGTAATTTATTTTCAAGTATAATTTACTTTCTAACCCAGTATAAAAAAAACTTGCTACAACCATCTCTCAACCAGAGAATTTTCATAACAATACACTATTTTGCTACTATACATGGAAATTTTACTTCTGCTTTCAATATGATTGAGACATAAGTTGGTGATGAGCTGTTACCAGATTAATGTGGAGGAGATTTTCCATTGAGTAGAGTAGAACAAAAAGCCATTCCTGGAAGCCATATAAGGAGGGTGTGAGCAGGTGAGTAAAGTTCTTTGCACGGAGAGTGACTGGTGAGTGGAATGCATTGCATGAAAGTGTGGAGGGTGCTGAAACTGAATGGGTTTAAAGTGCAGTTCAGTGACCTTTTGCATGAGAGAAAGCATGGGCCCCATGGAGGTCACATGTTAATAATATAGCTCTCAGTATCACCACTGGTCTGGCTCCCAGTAACGAGGCCTTATATAACATACAAATGCTTCAACATATGTTACGGAAGCCCACTGATATTTATATTTAGAAAATAGCATTCCTAAAGGAAAATTTTGATAAAATGGTGCAAACTACCCACATTATGCAATATTCATTGGGGGGGATGGTGAGTAGATCAAATTTTGTTTTATCCTTTACTGGGATGACTGGAAAGCAATTCCAGGCAGTGAAGGCCAAATCAAGATGGTTAACTTAAAAATGGCTAGTCACCTGGTACCAACCATCTCAACCATATGCCTTCCCCAGGCATATGGTTGTGAAGCGCAAAGCCACTAGGCTAACCGAGCGGACAATTCATATATGATTAGTATTAATCAGTTAATATAAACAAATTAATTTGATTATATTTAAAAATAATTTATTAACTAAATTATTTTATTGTAATTTATTTTGGATTTCTATTAATGCAGATGGAGCTATTCTTCTGCAGCTGATAGTGCACATAATCACACACTTTCAATTGAATTGTTCTCTTTTTTGTGTGTACAGAGATGCTGACCATCTCTGTACACACCTATCTACACTGATTCCATTTATGTTTTCCTGTCCACCTTACTTTCCTATTCTCTCATTCTCATTTCTCACACTATGCTACTCTTTATTCACAAGCACTTCATCCTCAATTACTCCCTTCTCCTCTATCTTTCATATTATTATTACATAACACCTCCAAGGAGTCCAAAGACTCATCGAGAGAGGATACTATTCTACAACTCTCCATCTCCACCAACCACAACCACCTTCATCATCTACACCAATGCCATCTACTGCCCACCAGCACTAGTATTTTCACAAACAAACAAACAAACATCCATGCCCAGGGTGGGATTCTAACCCACAGCCTTTTGGCTGGAGAGCGGATACGTTAACCACTCAGCCAACCAGGCTGCCGATATTATACTTCCCCTGATCTCCTGTTTATATTACGTGGTTGATTTAGCCACTTTTGCGATGTGTCCCTAAACTTCAACTCCCTATCCACCAACACTCCCAAATTGTTGGTGGATAGGGAGTTGAAATTTAGGGGGCACAACGCAAAAGTGGCTAAATCAGCTCATCAAATCACTTGGTTGCTGAAAAATACTTTAACAAGCAGAGACAAACAAGTTATTGTTCTTCTGTATCGAGCCTTGATAAGAGCCCATCTAGACTACTGTGCCCAGATATGGGCACCAGGGTTTCTTCTTGATGGGGAGGATCCAGAGACGAGTGACCAAGATGATAGCAGGTCTATGGAATGAACCTTATGAGAACAGATTGAAGATTTGTGGGTTGCAAAAACTGGTTGATAGGTGGAGAAGGGGTGATATGATTGAGACATTAAAATTACTGAAGGGTTTCTATAAGATGAATTCAGAAGATATTTTTGAGAATAGGACTGGTGGTGGAAGGATTATGGGTCATACATGGAAGCTGGGCAAGAATGTGGTTAGCAAGGGTGTCAGAGCTAGGTTTTTTACTTGGAGAGTGGTGAATGAGTGGAATAAGCTGCCAGAGTCTGTTGTGGGTGCTATGACTGTGAATGAGTTCAAGGCGAGGTATGATAGATACTGTGTGAATGTCGAATAGTCGTTCTTGACATGATGTTAGGGCCTCCCTCGATGAGTCTGTCGACTCCTTGGAGTTGCCCGAAATAATAATAATATTACCTACTGCTCTTACTTCCAGTAGCAGTCTCTTTATTTGACTTATACTGAACCCACTTATTTATAACCCATCACATTTTTATAATTCCATTTACCCCTAAAATTCATTCCACACATTAAAACACTGTGCTCTTTTTTCCTCACTTGGCATCTCAACTCATTATTGTCATAACTGGACAATGAGTTGAGATGCCACCTTTCTTACCACAGTGTTGTCTTTCACTTTCCTAAGTAATCTCCTAACATCCACTCTCACATTCTCTCCATGTTAAACACTTTCAGTGGCATTTATGAAAGCATTTCCCCCCACCCCACAAGTTTTATGTACTTATACAATGGTACTTTATCAAAAAGAACCTAATTCAAGAGAACCCTAAACATTCAGTTAGAATACAAAATGTCCAGTATAATTACTACACTCTACACAGAACTTGAAAGACTTTTTGTAGAATCAACATCAGCTTTAAAACATGTCCTTATCTTAAGAAAGAATGGCAGAATTAAAATACTCATAATGGGTGCCTACCAAGTAATTAAGTATTACAGCCTCCATATCTCAGTCGGTATAGACGAAGCCCTTTGGTTGGAAAGAGCTTGGTTTGATTCCTGTCCACGACGTGAGGAACCTTTATCTGGGCTCTTTCGACTAAAGGTGAGTTAGCCAGTCTAATACAAAGGTAAAGGATGTTTTCTCCCAGAAACTTTGGTTTTTCGTCCCTCAGAACAGGCAAACTGGCCTGTGACCACACACGGATCATGTGTGTGTGGGGGGGGACCCCACACAAAATAAAAAAAAATTAAGTATTACTCAGTCACACTGTGTTTTTTACACAGCTTTCTTATATAGAATTGGTATGTGTGCAATTATTCTGACTGTTTTTGATGTGTTTTGAAAATAATGCATCAACAACAGTGAATTATTAGTGGCATTAATTAAGCCTAACAGTGTTTGTTATATCTATGCCATCAAGCATAGTAAATACATAAATACAAACAGTTATGTGAAATATCAAATCATATCGAATAAAGGGCATTTTTTCCCCAGAAAAAGTACAAATGCCAATGGAATGGCATTTACAGCCATTAACCATTTATATGACATTAGTAACAACTTTAGTTATATAAATGCTCACATGAAATACTAAGTTTGTAAACCAAGTTTCAAAATTTAAAATTCTTATAGGTTAGATTCGGATTAGTTGCTCACTAAAAAAAAAGTTAATTTAATGACTGCACTGACAGTTTAGCATCATGAGCCAGAGGGTTAATACAGCCTCAGCTTAAAACATGTATTTATGCCAAATATATCCTGTTCATTTACAAAAACTGAACATTGTATACATATAAATATGTTCACTTTATATAACGCATACAGCACATAGGGAAGTTTAGATTTTTGGCACATTAAAGATAGGTGTTAATATTCTCAACAAGGGTTTCACACAACAGTTAATGAATTACTATTTGTCTAAATGTTAAATCTTTATATGTTCAAATGACTTGCAATTATTCTTATTAGCCCTTAATATGAAAATATACTTTAAGCTATTCATTATTTCATTACTTTTTTTTTTAAAGATTAAAACAAATCAATATGAAGCATAAATACAGGTATCCCTTGCTTAACACGGCGAAATTAATTGCAGCAATCCCTTGATATACGTGGCAAAAGTTTTGATTAACACGCCATTAACCCTGCGGAGCTCGCAGCTGATCTGACAGATACATGCAAAATGTTTAATATAAATATTCTTACACAATTCAGTGTACAGCTTGGTTTTGACAGTAAACTGTATCTGAGAGATACTGCGACCTCCGATGTCAGTATAGTGTGTTTTAGTCGTTTCTTTTTTTTTTTTTTTTTTAATTCTTCTTTGTTCAATAATTTCTAGATTGTAACTGAAAATAAATAAACCATCATGTATAACTGATAGGAGATGTGCTTTACATTATGAAAAATACTAAGGAAAGTGATCTGGAGCTTACTCCACCTTCACTACGAGTTGCCCATAAGGTTGCTTATGCTTGCATCCGCCGAAACTTTTAGTTTCTATATATTCGGCACAAAATTCTTGTAGTTTCTATATTCGGCTATAAAATAATGTTGGATTCAATATCCACTTAATTTTTCCCATCATGTATTATATATGCAGTGTTTTTTCTTTATGTTTTATTGCTTGTTTGCTGAGGTCTGGAGGATCATTTTGCTTGTTATCGTAGAATTTATGCCGATAAGAAAAAAAAAACTAAAACTGTTGAAACGACTCTTGATAACTTCTTTTGATAAAAAAATTGAAGTAAATAATGTGGGTACAAGTATTTATTAAACATTTACTTTGCATTCATTTTTTATCTTTCCTAAAAGAGTACCATATAAAACAAATTATTAATATAATAATCGATCATGGACAAATTGTAATTTTTACCATTGATTATTAGATTTGATTAACGCGATTTTGATATACGTGGTAACATCGAGGGATTAATTAACTGCGTTAATCAAGGGATACCTGTATAAGTATCTCACACTCTTGAAAAGTAGTCAGTGGATTAAGAAAACTACAGTACTTATTTCCAGACTTTAATTACTAAGGCATTATATTTGACTGACTGATAATAAATAAACAATGTTCAATATACTTGCACTGGCAAAAATATTAGAGACATCTCTATGATAAATGAAATCCAAATGATGTACGACAGGAACCCATCTCTCTCTCTCTCTCTCTCTCTGCGTGTGAGTGAAAGAGAGAGAGATAATGAATAAAGATTGCAAAGTTAGCAAACATTCAAATGGAGAATGATACCAGGAGCCAAATGCAGCAAGAGTATTAGAAACTGTTTTCCTGTTAGGATTGCTGCATGTAACAACTTGGGTACACTAAGAACAGTGATAAATAGAAACATTATTGTCAGGTATGTGGCTAGAAACAGTTGATCAAGTGAGAGAGAGAAAGACTATGGATGGAGAGAACTGTAATATCTAATAGACATGCCACAGTTGGGTAAATGACTGTGTGGTATGTAGGGTACAACTTGAACATTTATCAAATAACAGCAGACAACCTTACCATGTCATTCATTATGCCATGTAATCTTCCTCCAATCTTCTGGCATTCAATAGGCATATGCAAGAGAAAGCAAGCAGATATGGCTAACTGGATGCTCAAAGATTGGAGAAAGGTTATATGATTAGTGAATTCTAATTCATGTTGTTTCATGCTGATGGAACAACAAGGGTATAGTTGTTCATGCTTGATCATAATAATGCACAACAACAGGGTGATAATCTGGAATGTGTTTTCTGGTGCTACTTAGGCATATTAAGTAAAAAAAAGGATGAATGCTGCAGCCAACTTGGTCAGGTCAACCAAGGGCTCCTCATTCATGTTGTTTGTTAACTCAGCATTTACCTTAATTGGCTTTCCCCATCACCATATCTCAATCCCACTGAGCCTGTTTGGGATGTGGTGGAGGAATGAGATGTTTGTGACATGGACCTAGTGTCAGCAAACCTGATAGGACCACAGGAATTCATCATGTCCACTAAGGTAGCAGAATTGTGAAATTTTTGGAGCCTTGTGTGCCTATGCCTTAGCATATCAAAGCTGTTCTGAAATTTTTCTAGTGATCCATCATTGAGTATCTCTAATAAAACTTGCCACTCAATATACAACAAGCTATTTAAAAGTATAGTAATTACAAATCATCATCATACAATTATATATGACAAACTATTTTAAGCCGAAAACCAAAGTGAATTAAATTTCAGTTATTATTTTTTTTTAAATTTGAGATTTATAAAAAACAATTATATATAAGTGAAAATTTTGCCTGTAAATTTTACTTAAATGCTAGCATTTAAGTAGAATTTACAGGCAAAATATTCTCATAGCAAGAAGAGTAAAAAGTTGGGAGATCTGGCAGGTCTGCAGTAAATAATCTTAAACATCTCTAAAAACACTTCTTTACTTAAAGGCATTTCATCAAAATAACTGTCAAATTAAGTGAGACTGTGACAAAGTAATTTATGCTTATAGCAAAAAAAAAGTCAAGGCACTACTAGCCAAAACCTAATGACATGATTTTTCTTGCTCTTATTTTACAATTTATACTTAAATCGTGAAATAACAGAATGAGTGTCAGGCAAAACCAGTTTTTCTCAGTTAAAAAAAAGAAAAATTCAAGCAGCTATGTGTAATTTCCAATATATACAAGGTTATTGTTT
The DNA here is from genome assembly GCF_054136105.1 of Typopeltis vanoorti. Taxonomy (NCBI): domain Eukaryota; kingdom Metazoa; phylum Arthropoda; class Arachnida; order Uropygi; family Thelyphonidae; genus Typopeltis; species Typopeltis vanoorti. The sequence goes on from NC_143565.1 coordinate 92,497,788, forward strand.
TTCATTATCCCCCCCCCTAATACAAACACAGTTCAGGAATTTTTCCTACAAAAAGCAGATTTATCAAAAATTTGTTGGCAAATGTAGATTTACACAAATAAATTTTGATGCACGTGTTCAAAGCAAGGCATTTTTTAAAATATTCTGTAGTACACATTTCAGAAATCAGACTATTTATTATATAATTGCAATACTTGAAAACAATATGCATACAACTAGATATTCATTTAAGAGTGATATGCAAGATACTGCCTATATTTAACCTGAATATAAGATGTACAGATATAACTCACATAGATAAACTGCATTATTCATCATTTAAGACTGACTTTTCCAATCAGCAACTGTGACTTACTTTTTGAATTATGCCAGTGGTAACTTTGGTATTAAATATGAATAGATATGAAGAAAATGACACATGCACTAACCATTTGTTCCCCCCCCCCCTCCAGTGCGAAAGATTTTTACAGCTCCTCTTAACCAAACAAAGACCAAAAGTAACAAAAATTACTGATGCTATAAAGATGTTTCGTTCAAAGCAAAGATGAAACAATATAGTACTCAGTAAAAAGATTATTAAATCATATAATAAACTAATCATTTATTATCAATTATTATAGAGGACACATGTACTAACCATTTGTCCCCCCCCCCCCCCCCCAGTGCTAAAGATTTTTACAGCTCCTCTTAACCAAAACAAGACCAAAAGTAACAAAAATTACTGATGCTATAAAGATGTTTCGTTCCAAGCAAAGATGAAGCAATATAGTACTCGCTAAAAAGATTATTAAAATCATGTGAGCTTGATTTAGCCTGAGATAATAAGTATGACTGCTGCTATTTATACACAATCCAGTTTATTATATAATTATTTCTCTTGCTACACAACATTTCCTTATTTTAAATTTGTGACTAAAATTTCTTTACTTCTTGCTTTTTCTTAAAGTCATTTTTTTTTTATAAAAATGCAATGATAACATTATTTCCAAATATAAGATGATAATTTTCTATTTTCCCATATTGAAATTTGAAAATGAAAAGTTGGTTTAACTTTATATTTAAATGTATCTAATTTGAATGAATGTTCACATTCAAATTAGATACATTTAAGTCTTACATCTGCAAGACTACATACTGCTCGCTCAATGTTTTTAGATAATAATACAAAGCTCCATTCTACCTTGGACTTATCAGATAACTAAAAATACCCATTCAACAATCCTCTTTGCATCTGAGAATAGAAGTTTCTAGATGATATTTCTTTTAAGAAACATTTCAAGTTCTCTTTGTACTCTTTCAGTGGCTATTAATAGGGGTATGTAAAAAAAAAAAATTATGGACACCTCACTCACCTCTGTGAGTTAGAAGAGTCACTGTTCACACTAACCATTATTAACACAATACCTGTCATCTCTCTCTCTCCTTCAACTCATTCACTGTCAGAGCATTCACAACTACCTCTGGCAATCCATTCAGTCATCCACTACTCTTTCAAACAAAATCTAGTCCTCACACCCTTCTTACTAACTGCACTCTTACATAACTTCAGAACTAGGAGCAATCCCTAGTTCTCCCCCTGCTTGTTATGTACCAAAAATTTTTTTTGTGTATTAATCTTAATAGAATGCCTTTAGTAACATAATTTTCTATCACATCCCTTCTTTTCTGCCCAGTTGTATAATTATGAACCATGAGGATTACATAAGAAACACATGTGGCTTTACAGAATTATGGCTAAGTTCATAATGGTTGTTTTCTGGAGGCTATTCACTTAATTTAGCAAAAGAAAAATTTCATACATTTTTGAAACTTCTAGAATGGGATCATCTTATATTCAGGTATATATATAGAGCACACATGTAAAATAGTTTATTAAATATGATTAAAAAATAATCAACCAGTAAATTTTCCTAAATATAGTTTGGGCAGCAATATTGAGGATTTCAGCGTGTCTGTGCTAATCACTTTTTTTTTTTACATTTGGGAAGAAGCCAAGTTAATTAGCTTTTTTCAGAGGAATGGACAACCTACACAGCACAGTATTTGTTATTCGGAAGCTTTTGGTACTGTTGCTGAATGCTATAATGGATAATTTGCAGAATTAAATAAAACTGAGATCTTTATATATCCTTAAAATGAATTATAACTTATATGATTTAATTCACAAGAAACTTGAGCAATGTTTTTCTTTACCCTTATAGATTAACATGCACATATATTAATTTTTACAGTTTACAATACACAGGCGTATATCACAGTATACATTACAGTTTTCTGTCAACTTTACAGTATGATACGTGAGGGGGAAAAAAAAAAACAGGAGGGAGGGACTTACATACGTGTACCTATTGAATTAGACTATTATTATTATTACAGCTGAACCTCCATGTAGTTAAGACTCCTTGTGAGAGGTTCACATTTTAATACATCAAGTACTTATTTTAGAGAACACTTACTGGTGGCTAGAACCGTATAACTATCCTTAAATGCAATTTTTAAGGAAAAGTGAGGCACAAACTGTTGGCATTTTCAATGCTACAGAGCAAAAAAAATATCATTAATGGAATGATAGTAACTGAAGAATCTAATAAGTGCAGTTATTTCTATATCAAATAACATTCAGTGCTTTTAAAGCATCTCTTCTAAAAAATGTTCAGTTTTTTTAGTTAACTCATATCAAATAACACATTGGCACCAGTTAAATACTAATATCACTTTAATTGGTGCACAATAAAATAATCAGATTATAAAAGTACATAATTTCAATGAGTCATACTGAAACTTGTATACATAAATATATACAACCAATTTAATTGTGGATACAGTTCAAGATTTAAAATATCCACCTATAAAAGCATGTGGAATTGACACCTGATATAAACATCACTAATGACTATACTTCAAAACACGTCCACTGTCTTTAAAAGATCACTGTACAATAATCCCAACATATTTAACAACATGAATTATTACAACATTTTTCACATGGAAGCTTCATGCCTGGAAACTTACCTAAAGTAAGAATATTGTGTTTGTGCGTCAAAAATAACAAAACTTATTGAACTGGTACATTTCCTTCACAGAAATCTTTAATGCTACCAGCTTGCAACAGTGGTCAAGAATTGCCAATCATGGATCGTCTCCTGTGCATGAAATAAATTTAAGTACATATCTTTAATGTCAATTTGATGCATCACATTTCTATATAATTTAAAGCAAACATTTTATGTATGCTCAAATGAAAATTTTTATCCTGCTGAAATTATCAAAACGTTTTAAGTATGATACTTTATTTGCACTCATTACCAAAAGCACTACAAAAAAAACAACAAAAGTTGTAAAAATAAATTAGAAAATTATTATTATGGTTGTGGTTCCCCTCCATCAAGAGACCAAAGTCCATCTAGGAGGATAGTAGCATGAACTCCATAAATTACCCAATTCTTATTTTGTGTATAAGTAACTTATAGACAAAGTAGGAATTAACTCATGAATAACACCCATTAAATATGTTAATTCTATTTTTCTAATTTTTTTTGTTAAAATTTTATTTTTACCAATACCATACAAGCACATACTGGTAATATGTTCAACAGTGCTAAACTGCATCATATCCTTATAGATCTGTTAATTTTAATCAACTCCTTACCCATAACAATTATTTAATTTTTTTAACATTAAAAAAATTCTTATATCTGTTGCAACTCTTCAATAAATTCTTATTTTGCCCTTCAGAAGAGACAGGTTCAGTCAAATACAGCAAATTCCTCTTATCTATGTTCTCAACCCAGAGAGATGTTTCAATCCCACTGTAGACAGTGATGTCTTTAGTCGCTGGCTTTAACCCACCCAAAGCACTTAAAATGATAGATTTACCACCTTTTGTGAGTGGGATTCACATTAAAAAAAAAAAAAAAGTGATTATTTTCTTAAAAGTTTTCTTCTGAGATTTTTTTTTTTAAAAATCAATATAAACCCGAATTTCCTCATTAATAAAAATACTAACATTATCACATTAATTAACTCTTTCCAAAATCTGTCTATCTAATATTATTTCTTACTGAATCACACATACATTTTCCAGCTTAATTGACCAAATGTATATAGTTTCTACTCTATATACAACCTACTGTGGCACTGGATGTCTGCATGTTTTTAAGTAATTTCTCTGGTTTGAAGCCACCCCTACTTCTTTTATACATTCACCCATGGAATTCCATTAACCACCTTACTGGCCATTATTGGATCAAATACGCATCCTCATACGCTTCGTATCCATCATATATTTCAATGGTATTACAATTTTAATATGCACTTCGCATCCATGATAATCATGACGTCTATAGGCGTCTTGGCCGGTAGCATGGTTAATCTAAAGGCATTCAAACAAAATTACATTTACACAAATTGGTAAATGCAGTATCTTGGAAATAGATGTGAGGATAACTGGTGATATGATAGCTGATGGACAGACATCAAAGTAGTATATGGGGAAGATGAATCCAGGAGACACTAATGAATAGTTGTATGCTGTAGGGTTCTGTACTTGGACAACTGCTAATTAATTTGTACATCAGTGATATAGGAAACGACAATGTGGAGGAAATTTTTCATAGAGTATGGGAGACAAGGGTAGAAGAAGTAGAACTCTCACTCCCTTGCATATAAGGAGGGTGAATGCAAGGAAGTGAGAAACAGGTTCTTTGCATGCAGAGTGGATGGCAAATGGAACGCAGTTGTTTGGTGATTATGACAACAACTGAATAGTATAACAGTTAATAAAGATGACAGACAGATCCTGTTGGATGATTTAAATAGACTGGTGGTATGCAAAAACAATAATGTTGCTAGTTTAATATGACAAAGTGTAAGATTATGTACTTCGAGATTACAAGCCATATACTATGTTGATGGAAGTGGACTGCAGGAAAACAATGAAGCTAAAGTGGAAGTGATTGTGGAGAGGGAGATGAAGTTTAGAGAACATACCGAAAAAGAGCTAAATGGGTTACTTAGAATAAGAAAGAAGGTTATTATCACTCGAAATGTGACTTTGATACAGCTGCATCTGGACTATTCTGTACAGCTGGTTACAAAGTTCCCTGGAGATGAAGAAGTGGTGAAAAGAAATTCAAATGTAAGAGAGAGAGAGAGAGAGAGAGACAAGGCTAGTTGAAAGATGGAAAAACAACAACATGACAGAAACATACAATTTATTAAAAGGGTTTCATAGGATTAATGCAGAAAAAAAATTAATACATGACAGGAAGGGAGGTAAAGAACAAGGATTATCCTGAAATAGTTTATGATTGTTTAGCAAGGGAATGGGAGACTAAATTTTTTTGCTTAGAGAGTAGTGAATGGGAGAAATCAGTTGTTAGGAGAGTGCTAAATTACTGTTAGTGAATGAGTTTAAGGAAAAGTGCGATAAGTATTGTGTGAATAACATTTAGTGTGGGCCTCCCATAAGAAATCTGACTACATGGAGATGCCAAAAAAAATATGACTTTTCTTTTAAGAATTGATTTATGTTTCAAATTACTAGAACCAAAATTATTAATGAATCATTAATATATTAAACAACAAGGAACCTAAACACAAACCCTGGATTCATTTTTAATGATTATCTCAGTAATTACTGATATCAGTTAGTGTATTTTAACCAGCAGGTTCATATGTAGAAAACATCAAAAGAGTTTTGCTGAAATCTGAATAAATCACATCATAGCTATTATTATTACATGATATTACCGTTTTGCATGTAATCTCTTCATATAATGTTAGCAGTGTTTGGTCATAATCCATTTCTGTTTAACAATAAACTTAAGACCCCCATGAAGTCACAAATGAGGTGAGATATTACAAAAGGGACTTCCTAGATGAGGAAGTCCCTTTTGTAATACTCACAGCTCATCATACTGTTAAACACATTCAAATTTCTGCAGACACCATGCTCTCAGACAATGCATTCCAATCATTCACAACTTTCCTTGCAAAATACTTGCTTCTCACTCTCTTGTTCACACTCCCCAAATCTTCCACAATTTTACAAAAATCTTTTCAACATTAATCCTATAACAACTCCTTACTAACTTATATGTCTCTATCATATTATATCATCCTTTCTTCCTATTGAACATTCTGCAGATCAGAAACTATTTTGGTCAATTGCCTCTGGATCCCCTCCAACATCTCTTCTTTCTTTTGAAAACCAGGTGACCAAATCTGTGCACAGTAGTCCATATGTGGCCTAATTAGAGCCCTTATACAATGGAACCACAATCTCCATACATCTACAAGTCAGTGTCCTCTGCATTATCCCCAGAATTTGTTGTGTTGTCCTCAGAATTTTGGCAATATGTCCTCTAAATTTCAGATCTTTATCCACCATCACTCCAATATCTCTTATTTCCCCTATCTCCAACAATATATCCCCACCAAAAGTAAATTCTACATCCCATCTTTGTTCTCCAAATTTTAAAACCTTACATTTTGCAACATTGAAATGGGATCCCTATTTTTGTGCCCATTCACTCAGTCTATTTAAGTCTTCTTGTAAGGCCACAACATCTGCTCTGCTCTACTCTACTCCTCATAGTTTAGCCCAACTTTGATTCATCTGCAAACAGCTATATATCCCCATTCAAATCTTCCCCAGCATTATTAATATAGGTTAATCAGCAATAGTCCTAAAACAGACCCCTGAGGCACACCACTAATGACTTTCCTCTTCTGAGATATTGCTCCCCTGCACACAACTTGCTAATGCCTACCAGATAGCAAATCTCCAATGTGACGTACTTGTCTAATATCCAATCCCCATCCACTATAGTTTGACTATCAGCTTATCATTTGGTAATCTAACGAAACACTTTGCAAAATCCAAGAATACCACTGTGTATCCATCTTCTCCCTCGTACAATGCAAGTGTCACCTTATTTGTAATACAAGGATGGTCTGAAAAGTTCTCAGCCTCGACCATAGATGGCAACACTATCGACAAGCGATTTCTTTTTCTAAGTTGGTACATCTGTCATAAGCATCCATGTGAAATTGCAAGTCATTCTATCAAGTAGCTTGTTTTATACAGCTGTCTGAAGCAAAAGTGTTGTCTGTATCCCTTGAAATGGATAAAATTGAGTACTGTGTGGTTATAAAATTCTTTGTAGAAGAAGAAGATTTAACGACAAAAGAAATTCATTCATAAAAGTTTATGGGCACTCTTCTCCTTCGTTTTCACCAATTAAGAAACGGACTGTCGAGTTTAAACATGGCTGTACCAGCCTTGAAGATGATCCATGTGAACGACGTCCAAAAAGTGTAACAACACCAGAAATCATTGACCGAGTTTAAAAGAACATTAGATTAATGTGAAGGACTGTCTGCTAAAAGGTACTTGTAAGTGGTTGCATTACTGAAGGTATGTAAAGTGATTGTATGTAAAACAAGACATTGTATTGTATTGGTAATCTAGGCTTAACCAGCATATGTCTCATAATCAAGTAACAATGTTTAGATCGTAAACTAGCTCTGAACTAAAGTTTAGATTAGTAAGGAAATTGTAATTACTTTGGGTGTATACCGTAAATACTCTTTAGGCTTAAATAAATGGTTTGTAAACAACATACTGAACTGTAATTTGTCAATGCACTATCCTTAAAAAATTAGAACCTGTGGAACAGAAGTATACACGATTTTTATTTATTTGCCATGACTGATTTAAGGTTAGAATAGATTAAAGCAGGGAATACGTTATCTGTATTATCTTTGGATTAACGACTTACACTTTCACACTCAACATATAGTCTAGCTGGCACAGTCGATAAACAAACAAATTTGCTGGACTATAGAGCATGGGAGATAAGATATAGTATAAGCATATATATGGCAGCAGTCAGAAGTTAAGATGGCCAACCATTAACAATAAAGAAAAAGACAGAGCAGGGTAGTGAATGTATATTACAAACAAACAAACACTTGTTAAATTATTGATTAGGCCACTAATTTTGCTGTATTAAAAGTATTAATATGCATTTGTTCTCTGATGATGTTATAAATAGGATATAGCTCTGATGTAGTGGTTTTTTTTTTTGTGTGTGTGAGAGAGAGAGAGAGAGTTTTGTGTGTTTTTCACTAGTCAGGCCAGTAGAATAATGGTTGATCAAATCATTGTCACTTTGGCATACTGTTTGAAAAGTAATACGGTAGTCCTCCCCCTTATCCACAGTTTTGAATTCTTTGGTTTCAGTTACTGTGGTCAACTCTGGTCCGAAAATATGAAATGGAAAATTCCAGAAATAAACAATTCATAAGTTTTAAATTGCACACCGTTCAGAGTAGCATGATTAAATCATGTGCCATCCTGCCCAGGATGTGAATCATCCCTTTGTCCAGCATATCCACACTGTACTGTATATGCTACCTACAGATTAGTCACTTAGTAGCCATCTTGGTTATCAGGTCAACTGTCATGGTTTCGCAGTGCTTATATTCAGGAAACTTATATTCTTTACTTATTTTACTTAATAATGGCCCCAACGTGCAAAAATAGTGATGCTGGCCATTCATATGCCAAGGAGAAGCCATAAAGTGTTTCCTGTAAGTGAAAAGGTGAAAGTTCTCAACTTCATGAGGAAAGAAAAAAATCGTATGCTGAGGTTGCCAAGATTCCATTCACATAACTTTTATTATAGTATATTGCTATAATTGTTCTATTTTAATCTCTTACTGTGCTTAATTTATAAATTAAACTTTATCATAGATATGTATGTATGGGAAAAAAATAAAAAAAGATAGTGGTCTGAAAAGTTCTCGGCCTCGACCATAAATGGCAAAACTATTGGCAAGTTTTTTTTTCTAAAGTTGGTACATCTGTCACAAGCATCCATGTGAAACTGCAAGTCATTCTATCAAGTAGTTTGTTTTATACAGCTGTTTGAAGCAAAAGCCTTGTCTGTATCCATCCCTTGAAATGGATAAAATTGAGTATCATGCAGTTATAAAATTCTTTGTAACAGAAAGTTTAATGCAAAAAAGAAATTCATTCAAAGTTCATAAAAGTTTATGTGCACTCTTCTCCTTCGTTTTCAACAATTAAGAAATGGTCTGCCGAGTTTAAACGTGGCCATACCAGCCTTGAAGATGATCCGTGTGAAGGAAGGACATCTAAAAAGGGTAACAACACCAGAAATCATTGATCAAGTGCATGATATGGCATTGGATGACCGGTGAGTCAAAGTGCATGAAATTGCTGAGACTATAGGCATTTCAAAAGAACGTTTAGGATGTATTTTGCATGAAGAAATGCATACAAAAAAGCCTGGCACAAGATGGGTGCCGTGTTTGCTCACAGCAGATCAAAAACATACTCGCATGAAAATCTCTGAACAGTGCTTGGAGCATTTTAACAAGAATAAAACTTGGATTCACTATTACACACCAGAATCCAAACAGCAGCCAAAACAGTGGACAGAAGCCGGTTGTTCAGCACCAAAAACAAAGTCGGTTCCATTAGCAGGAAAGGTCATGGCATCGGTGTTTTGGGATGCTAAAGGCATTTTGTTTACTAATTATCTTGAAAAGGGTAAAACAATAACTGGGGAATATTATTCTGATCTTTTAACCAGATTAGACGAAAAAATTCGTGAGAAAAGACCCGGTTTGCAGAAGAAAAAATCATCTTTCATCAGGACAATGCACCTGCCCACAAAAGTGTTTTGGCAATGGGAAAATTCAGGGATCTGCACTATGAATTGTTGGAACATCCACCCTATTCCCAAGATTTGGCCCCCTTGACTTCTATCTCTTCTCAAAACTGAAACTCTTCCTCGCTGGTCAGTTTTTCTTTGAATCAAGAGGTGATCCCTATAGAGGGGTATTTTGCAGATCTTACTGAGAACCACTACAGGGATGGGATATTGGCACTGGAATAAATGTATTAGTCTTAAGGGAGATTATGTTGAAAAATAAATATAATTTTGAAATTATAAATTCGTTTTTTCATTGTTAGGCCGAGAACTTTTCAGACCGCCCTTGTAAGTTGATTACTAAAACATGACTTCTCTTAAGCAAATCTGTGGTGTTCTTCAAAGATAATACCACTGTTGTCAACCTAATTCTAGATCCTGGTTCTCATTAGCCTCTCTAATAATTTAAACATTTGACCCAGAAACTCTCCTATAATTTGTCATTTTCTTGTCACCCCCAATGAAGCGGTACAATCTTTCCTTCCTTCTACTCCTTTGGAACTTGACCCAATGTAAGACTCATATTAAACAAATATGTCGATGCAGATGTCAACTCCCTGGTGCATTCCTTCATAATACCTGGTGATATATCATCAAGTATCTTTCACAGCCTCATTAATATCAAGTTTGCTTAATTCCCCATGTATCTCTTCCTCACTCATAGTCTCTCATCCTCCTTATCCACTGCTTTCAAGCTCTCCATGATGTCACATTCAGAAGGATGAAAGACCTTTATGAACTGTTCATCAAATGTCTCAACTATATCCTCCACAACAGTTGTCCTTATACCATTTTCTCCATCAATACCATCCTACCATAATCATTCTTATTTTTGCTGGCTACATATCGAAAGAACTCCCTAGGAATTTTTTTTGGCTTCGTTAGCTAACTGCCACTCATACTGAAGTTCTGCTACCCTTAGAAACTGAGTCACCCTCCATGCCTGTTCTTTGTATTTATCATGGAATTGATTATATTATTACCACTCCTCATATGTTGCCTCCAAAATGTCTTTTTTTTCTCTGTATTGCATGCCTAATCTCTGTATTTATCCATTTCACATCTACTTTATTTTAACCTTCTGAACTTTAGACATTGTTTTTACTAGATAGTTCTTGAATATCACCCAAAAAGCATTGTTCTTCTTTCTACCCAACTCCTCATTCCATGCACAGCTTCTCATAATCACCCACCTTGTAGTTGCACATATACCCTTTCCTCACTGAAATCCTCACATGGTTGGCAAACCACCCTAGTAATCACTTCATGGTCACTCTCATCAACTGAACAGAGATATGACACCTCATTTACAATAACATCCTCTGATGAGATATTCAAATCCAAGCCTCTCAATCCTCGTGTGCCCCTGTTACATACTGCCTGAGGTAGTTGTCCTTCAAAAACTCAAACTCATTTTCTTTACTTCCAGTCGCTATCTTGTCATCCCAATCTATATTGCTGTAATTAAAATCACCCATAATGATTCCCCTTTTCCCATTTGTTATTCTAATTTGCTTATACATTTCCTGGTCACTATCCTCTGCATTACCAGGTCTATAGCAACATCCAATGAAGTATATCATTTTATTCACCTCTACCTTAACCATTACCACTATTTCCCCCTTGCATCTATTCTTTTTCTATCATTAATAGCACTCCACCTCCCTTTTTATCTTTGCAAAATACATTATACTCTTCATCTCAATTCCTATCAATTATATCATCCTCATCCGCTCATGTCTCACTTATTCCAACACTATTTGGGTGAACAAACTTAATCAATGCAACCACTTAATTTCCCTTGTTTCTGATACTTTTAGCATTTGTATACAAACATAACAGCTCATTCCTGGATCTATAACAAGTTTTACTAATACCACTTATTAGATGTGACTTCTTGATGCTTTCCTCAAGCTATTTCTTTTTCTCCTTACTTGTTTCGGAACTTTCTTCAAATCCAACTGTTTTCTATACATTCCAGGTCACCCCTCCCTTTTTGTCTACACACACAGATTCACATCCTCTTGGAGAATCAACCTTTCTCACACTATGTTCCACTGTCCAGTCTGAGTCTTTCCCTTATTGTCCTGCACACTTCTCTCATTCTATACACTCTTGCTACCCACATAAGCACCACTTCAATCTCTTTCTCTCTCCTGCTCTTTCACATCGCTTCTTACTTACTTAGATTCATTCTCTGCACTCATTCCCTCTCCAGCAGCAACAGTCTCTCCAAATGTGACGAAACCATTCAAATGCAGTGCATCACTCTCATACAGTTCAATTCTTCCTTCAAACTCATTTCGCACATTAACAAACTGCACTCATTTTCTCTTCACACATTTCTGCCAACATATCATTCATAATTCTTGCTCTTCACCTCATCTCATCACTCTCAATACCTGGGCAACATACTGACTACCTTTCCTATCACACTATAATCTTTTATTCTCAACAACCTCCTGATATCCAGAATGACAGTTCCCAGCCAAGTCATTTGTCCCTACTAACACTACCAACTCATTTGCTTGCTTAGTCTTCATATCCAATGCCTCAATCACTCTATTCATTTTACTTCCAGGGAAACAAACCTTGTGCATCTTCTCATTTACCACACCTCTAATAATCAAATTGCCATCAGGAGTGGTGGTGAAGATTTTGGAAAAATTGGTTAGGGTCCACATTCAGAAATGGGTTGACAGTGGAATCTACTTTGCAATGAACAAGATGAGTTTACTAAGGGAAGGTCATGTTTTAGCAACTTGCTCAGATTCTATAACAATGTTACCATTGAACTAGACAAGGGGAATGGATACATCATGGAAGACTGTTGCATAAATTGGAGAAAATGGGTTTGGGTTATATAATATTAGTATGGATAAGAGGATGGCTGACTGACATATCAAAAAGTGGTATACAGGGGATCTGAGTCTGCAAGGTTTAAGGTAACAAGTGGTGTACCACAAGGATCAGCACTTGGTCCATCCACTGTTATTCAATCTATACATTAATAATATTGGGAAGGATTTGACAAGCGACATACAGTTATTTGCTGATGATGCAAAGATAGGTAGGATAATCAGGAATGCTGCTGATATGAAGTCTTTACAGAATGATTTGAATAGGCTGGAACTGTGGGCATGGAAAATTGGGTGTCAGTTCAATGTCAGTAAATGCAAAGTCATTCACTTCGGCATGATTAGATATCCAATGTCGTATTATATTGGTGGGATTAGGCTAGAAGAAACTGATGAGGCTAGGGATCTTGGAGTGTTAATAGATAAGAAGTTGAAGTTCAGGAGTCATGTGGCAAAGATTGCAAATATAACTCAAAAGATAACTGCAATGCTGAAACGAATTCACATATAAAGATAAGGATGTTATTTTGCCTCTTTACAAGGCCTCATTTGGGACTAAAAAACAGTCCATAGTTTCTCATGTGGTTCATGTCTAATGGGATGTCTTTTTCACTATCGGCCATATCTGGCATATTCATGATTGAATGCTTAAAACCACTGTGAGTAAAAACAGCTTTGAATGGTCTTGTTTATTTCTCTTCAATATTGGCCATAAACTGTATTGCTTGTAAAATATTAACTTTTGCAGTGATTTCCTTAGCAACTGCCAAGAACCAGTAAATTTTTTTTTGATTTCCATTGTAATTCCATGTCCCAACTCAAGTCAATTCTTAAAAAATTCAGATATGTATCATCCACACATTTCTGTTTGCATGATATTGAACTGTTAACCTCTCCTTTATGATCTCTTGAAAACACAAAGACCTGGCTTTTTTTCCAATAGCCGATTTTGTTTACTAATTCCTGACATACTTGAACAGCATAACACTGTTACATGATCTATTGCTTTCACTGATCCAAACAGTATATATATATATATATATATTTTTTTTTTTTTATGTTGCTCTCACCCACAAAAGGTTATCTGCAAACCTATAGTACATTTTGTACTGTGGATGGGCCTAAGGATTTTTTTTTCTATATTTATCAATTTATATATATTTTTAGTATTTTTAATTCATTTTTGTACCTAGTCTGCCAACCCTGTGCTAGAGACCAAATCTGGAACTTTTTCAAGCCACTTCAGCCTCCAATAAGCAGGTCAGTGGTCTCACACCAAGCTATGAAATTCCTGTGTCTATAATACAGGGAACTATCCAATGTGGCATGATAAAACAGCTTTGTTTCATCAGTATTGCAGACGTAATCAGCATTAATTTCTTGAATCAAGATTACATAATTTTTCCAACACTCCTTAGTGGTAGAGGTTATTGGCTGGCCCAATTAAACAGCATCATGTCCAAAATTACCAAAGCAAATTTTTGTTATATTCTCATTTTGTTTTTGTTCTTCTTTATTGTCCCAATAAATTGGCTGCCCTGGACCAATTAACCAGAATCTATTATAATTTATTGGCATAAAATCCAAACATTACAGGAGAATATCAATGTGGATTTGCAAGAGAAAATTGACAACAGATCACATTTTCACTCTCCAACAACTACTAGAAAAGCAATACGAATTTGATAAAGAATTACATTGAGTATCTGTAGACTATAAACAAACATATAACAGTATATAAAAATGCATTATGGAATGCAAGGAGACTTTTTAGAATACCACAAAAGTACATACAGCAGTCCTTCGATTAATGTGCCTAATGCGTTCTTTAAAATGCACTCATCAAATATAATAACCTATAGGAAAAAGTATAATTCGTTCCTCAAATTTCTTTTTTGACCCTTATTTTTTTTTTTTGTAAAATAATTAGGGTATGTCTCAGGGCCTAGTTAAAGGAAAACCATGAAGCTGAAAGACGATAAAACATATTCAGAATATAAATTTACTATTCTACTTCTTAACAAAGAATTGAGCTAATGTAGTTTCGCAGGCATTCTATTTCTTTTTTTCATATAACTGATGGTAATTTGCAGCAACTTCCTTATCCGCACTTGAAGATTCGCCTGTGATTCAAACATTATGAAAGCTATTTCTCTTTGAAACACTCAAACCATCCAGCACTAGCATGGAATTCGTCTTTTCTATCATCGATAGCTATTTCTTTCAAGGTTGCAAAGAGGCTTAATGCTTTTGATTTAATAAGGTAAGCGCTTAGCAGAATCCATTTTTGTTTACAATCTCCGATCCATGTGGAAAGAAGTTTCTCTAATTCAATCACTACTTTGATTTCGAGTAGCATGATGAACTTGAAACAGCTTTACCTTTCTCTTTGTATTCAGCAGCTTTGCTTAAAATTGCTCTTATAGTTGAATCACCCATTTTGTGTTCTTGTCCTATCTTTGCTCTGGACTCACCTTGTTCATTTTTATTTTAAGTTTTTCTTCCAATGAGATTACTTTTTGAATCTTTTTCACACTTCCATTTTTTTGCTCACTAATTCTTTTACTCATGATTAAAAGTTGGGAAATGTTAAAATAAAAAATTAGGGAAAACAATTGCAAAAGAAGCATGAGATACGATCAGCAAAATGCTATGTAATTAGCAGACAACATAAATTTTGGTGGTAAGTTTGGAACATAGTGTAGTACTGTATGCCATTAAAAATAACTTTGTAAAATGTTTTAAATCGGTAACTAAATTATTTCATCCTGGTGAGTGATTTTTTAAAATAGTTAGCCATAAAAAATGTATAGATTGAAAATTTTTAAAATCTATACATTTATTTTTAAGATGTATATAGGCACACTATTCGAATTTTAGAAGTGTTAATTGCATTTGGGTATAGAAAAAAAAATGCATTAATTGGAGACATTAATCGAGGGATTGCTGTATTTAAATATGACAAGACTTTGTAATCACGACATCCTCTGTAAGGTACAGTTCCCTCCAGGAATGTGTGTTAAGTTTTGAAATAAAATCAGGACTCTGGCAGCAAGGAGATGCTCTCTCTCTCACTAACTGTTTAATCTAGTATTGGAAAAAGTCAAATAAACAAAGAAGGATGAAAATAAATGGGAACAATTTACTACTGGCTTATGCCAATGACATTGTTATCCTTGGAGGCTCTTGTGAAGATGCTATACACACTATATCTAATTTAATCAAGGTAAGTAAGCTTATGACTCTTGTCATAAACAAGGAAAAGACTAAATATATGTGCATTTCAAGGACTCATCAAGAGCAATCCAACTTGGTTATTGATAATTATATCTATCAGAAGTGTACAGGATATTATGATAGTAGCTTGCCATGAAGAACTTACATCATTACTAACTTCCTCATTTTAACTATCTAGGAGTCAACATTAACAACTTCAATGTTATGTATCAAGAAATAGAGGATAGAACTGAGTAGGCTAATTGTAGAAATTTTACAATTTCTGAGGTCTAGAATATTATAAAGAAAATATATCCAAAGAAAAACTCTATTTAAGCTAATGATATTAACCTATGGCTGTGAAACATGGTCAACAACAAAGGGAGATAATGTAAATCTTATCGCATTTGAAAGAAAAGTACTGAGAAAAATTTTTGGACTATCTTGCAATCAAAATACTGGATTAAATAAAAAACATTGTATGAGCAAAGACATAATGAGGAACTATGAAACCTGTTTCAAAGACCCAACATTCTATCATTTATAAGAAGCAAGAGAACTGAATGGTTTGGTCACATATGGAGAGCAGACGACCAGTTAATCAAACAAGTACTTACGAATAAAACTGACAGGAAAAGATCCACAGGAAGACCTCAAAACAAGATGGATGGGTATGGTAATAAGAGACTTAAGATAGCTGGATGAGCACATAGACTGATGGCAGCATTACACATAAATGGCCCATTAAGCTGAAAGAAAAAGAAGAGAAGAGTAAAACAGGTGAAATCCTACTAAATACTAAGGACAGGATTAAAAATGATGATATTAGAAAAGAACTTGACATTGTTAGCATTCAGAAATGTGTCAGAGGTAATCTCAGGTGGTATGGTCACTTAAACAGAATGGAAGGTTAGCAAAACAAGTGATTTTTGCAAGGATGGCTGGAAAAAGATCCAGAGGAGGAAGATCAAGTAAGAAATACCTTAGAAGACAGAAATATATAAGATCAGATAATATGGACTCTTGATAGATGGGTTAATTTAGAGGAAAATTGTTGATAGGCAGTTAGTAATCATGTAACTTTTTCTTATATACTACCATACTGAGAGTACATATAAGGAATTTGATGAAGATTGGAAGATAAAAAACATTGCAAATTAGTACACATATCTATATTCAAAATCAAAATTAAATTCATATCTTTTTTTTTTTTTAATTACAATTGCCTTACAAAAGACTGTTAGATAATCTGAGAATTTTGCTTTGGAAACCAAACTACACCAATACCATCAAGCTACTTCAGAACTTCTAATATTAAGCAGGGTACTACTTATAAAAGTCATCTATTGTCTACAAAAATTCCCAAATGTAAATACCACAGTGGGATGGATCTATATCCATAGCTTGTAGACTGCATACTTTGCCAACTAGGATATCAACAAATCATTTAGATTCACTATGAGGTGGAAGATGTATTTCACTGCCCAGTGTGAGACCACCTCCTTGTTTACTTGAGGCCTAAGGGGCTTGAAAAAAGTTCCATGTTTGGTCTCTAGAATAAGATTTCAGATTATATAAAATGATAATCATAGTACTAGTGTGCTATAGGATTTACAACCTTTTGTAATGTGAGTAGGAGTCATGTAACAAAAACTTTCAAAGAAAAGGAAATTTTTATACTTGTTAATATAAAAGCAAATTATTTCAGTGATCTATTAGTTATTTATATGGGCTTCAAATAATCCTCAATTAAAATGTCTTTCAGTGGGCTAGGTTATTACCTGACTCCTGCAACAGCATTATACATTCAGTTAATCATGCAATCAGTTAAAACTAACCAGCAAAGTGATTTCCCAATGTGATAACTACGTATCACTATATTTATACTCTATTATAAAGATGAAACTATTCTTGCAACACAGTAATATGTTTTTTATGTTGATAATTACCTAAGAGTTGATGTTGGGGTTGGTATTCTGCTACCTGGTGAAGGTGATACTGGACTTGGACAAGGAGAAGTGACTGACCTACGTGGAATTTCTAAATAAAAAATATGGATATGAAAACTTAATTTAACATAAGATGAATACATAATAAAAATATTTAATAGATATCACTTGCATAATTACTTATTTCTGGCAAAATATTCAATCTAGTTAGTATCAAGGCCATCACTGCTGCAATGAAAGGTTACAAGAAGTCAAAATAACAAATTAGAATAGAATATTTCAATTGAAGTATATCCCAAACATGTGATTCCAAAAAATGCAAGTAGTGGAGCCAAGTAATAAACAGATAATTAAACAGAATTATATGTATTAAAAAAAGGATAAAGGATTAAACTAAATTTATTACAGCAATGTAGGGGTTTTAAGCAGAATCATGTTGAAATTTTTCAAGAAATAAATAATTACATAATTGATACATTAAGTATTTTCATGAATAAAACATGGACCTCTGTTAATCCTATATATAAATTAATATAATCCACTTTACAAGTGCTCTAATAAAGAAAAACTATTTTACACAATAGGCATTGAACATGCTGCATATGATCATTAATCTATCAATGTATTCATTTATTTTATATAATATTAGAAGTTAATCAGAAAGACTATATATGAAATCATATATGAAAATGGCAATAGTTATGGGCAATTTTAATTATGGTAATATAGACTAGAATGGTCTTTTTTCAAATTAATTTTCCTATCTAGGAGATAGGAAAATTAATTTGAGTTTTTTAAAGACAACTAACTTTGGCAGCATGTAGAAAACAAACAAGGATCAAGAATCTTGGATTTGATTATTTCATCAGAGGATGTTGTGAAGGAGATGTCACACCCACTTCCAGACAGGTGACAGTGATCATAAGATGATCACCTGGGGTGGTGGCCAGTCATATATAAATTCTGTGAGGAAAAGGATATGTGTAAGAGACAGTTGGGAGAAATAGCATGGAATGAGGAGTTAGATGGAAGGGAGATCAACAGCAATGTTTGAATATATTCTAAATGCCAGTAAGTTAACATAGGAAAACTGTTCCATATGACAAGGAGGGGGATAAAATTGAGGCTTCAAATTAAAGTGAACAAAATATAGAGACATAAATGGATGCATAATGATAAAATTCCATAATGGAGAAACACTTATGCATGGAAAATTAATATTTAATACTTTCAGAATCTTTGGCTAGGTTTCCTAGCCACTGACAACAGATGAAAAGAGATAAAAAGAGAGAAAAGAAATCAGGAAAGCAATCTGAAAAACTAGTCTTCTTAAATGATATCAAATAATGTTATCATTTGAATATAGTTTTACTTTCCTTTTCTATATACAACATCAAGAGTCCATTCAAACAAGTTATGCTGATTTAAAAATTTTATCTGTTTTTACTTGAAATCCTCCTACTGCCTAATTATTTTTTACAAACCCAAATGCATTAAAGATTGAGTCATCTTCTATGAGTTTCAATGGGTAAAGAGTTGAATAATCTAAAGGGTAATCGTTTTTCTTAATGCTGCCAATGAGCAAAGTGATGGAGGGAGGGGGGGTGCAATGAAAATCATCTACACCTAAATAAGGACTTTTAAAAACATTTATGCCATAGTGGTATTCAAACCTAGCAACTGTTGGTGGCAAGACCAGGCTGAACTCTTGTCAGCTAAGATGGCATCCAGCAATAGTTAGCTGAATGGCATTTTATAGAAGTTTCAGGATATCAGATTCTAAGGATGAAGTCCTCAGGCTTCCTCTAGATCTAGGTTCAGGTATTGCAAGTATGGGTACTTATCAATCAGACCCACTAGGTTAAGTACTTCTACTCTCTATCAGATTCAGGTCCCATCTGCTCATATTATAAACATTACTCCTTTGTATTCAGGTTGCCATATACAATTCCAATGCATTCCTTGCTATTCATGAATGTCTCTATTGTGTATATCTTTAGACAAAAAAAACTGCAATCTCCACATAATATCAGGTATATTATATCGTTATAACCACATCATATCATTATTCTTCTAAATTCCTGGAAGCACTTAAGAGTGAAGGCTCAATTTTACTTTATATGCCTTTCTAGATTTTTAAAGAAAATTATGTTTTGCAAAATATTTTCTAATAGAAATACTATCCTTAATGCAGAATGCCTATACTAGTAGGGTGCTCTGCATTAAAAATACTGTATTTACTCAAATATACTCACACTTTTTTCTCCAAAATTAAAGTTAAAAATCATGGTGTGAGATATATGTGGGGATTTTTGGAAACTAAAGTTTTTCAGGAAAAAAACGAAATTGACATTTATAATTAAATCCTCAGTATTCATTATAATCTATAATTGCTCACATTATTTATAAAATGAATACATTTAAATGTTAATTATCAATGTTATTTACACGATCGGTCAGTCACCTTCATCACGAGATATGTTTGAATCTTAGCAACAATGCTTCTGTAATTAAATTATTTCTGGCGAGATCATGTCCTAAGCTCTCAAAATCCAGATGGACAACAGTTCTAATGATGATCTCTTAATCCCTCCCCCATGCAATCCAAGATCGAGAAAAAGTCAATGCCCTTACTCCCACATTTCCCCTACTGGTTGCTTCCATCTTTATGCATATGATTGGTGTGGTAGTAACAAACAATTACGCAACTCAATGACAAAGATAGCCAACAACTGTTGAGTTGAAATGCTGATTCTCTTCAACTGAATTCAAAAATATCTGAAACTGCCATAACAACATTCACTATTTATTTTTTTGTTTTAAACTTTTTTTGTATGCAAACTATATGCAAAAAGTTTTAATTTTTCCGTAAAGTAAAATCAGGGGTGCGAGGTGCTAGGGCGAGTTATAATCAAATAAATACGGTATATTATATACATGAAGTAACTTGAATATAACTACATACCAGGAGAAGGAACAGGAGTACCAACATATTTTGTTTTAATTCTGCTGTTAGTTGGTGAAACAGGTGATAGGCTTCTCTCTTTGGTAGCATTTGGAGGGGAAGGTATTGTAGAATGTAATGCTGCTGGTATTATTTCATCTATCTCTAATCCACTGATGTAATTAGGGTGAAGTGAAGGAACTGTTGGAGATTTTGACATAGTGGGATAAGTGGGGCTGTCGACAAGTGATGAGAGATTAACCAGAGATGAATGATATAGAGGTAGATAATCCAGACCTGCTGGTGGTGGAGGAAGAGTGGGCATGGGTGAAGGACAACGGTCAGATATAGGAATCTGTTTTGCTCCTTGATGAGGTGATGGAATCCTGGATACAGCAACAGGACTTGGTTTTCTATAATAAAAACAAATCTTAAATAATGAGAAACGCATTGAGGAATAATTGTAATAAAATTTTCAATAGAGAATAAGCATCTATGAGGATTATTTTGCACATCATAATCCATACATAAGGATGATCTAGCTGTTTAGATTTTAATGAAATTTGGTATTTAGTATCAACACTAAAATCAATCATTTGAATTGTGGTTTAAATTGGATGTTTTTGAATTTTGTGGATAATGCATCTGTTTTCCAACCATCAGGGTGCAGGTTCAAATTTGAGTGAGGGCATGAATGTTTGTGAACGTTTTTAGGCGGGAGGTGAATTTCATTACCCAGTGTGAGATCGCTGCCCTGCAATCAGCAGGGTGGTGATGCGGCTTGACATTTCATGTTTAATCCTTCTAAAGACCAAATATGGAAGTTCCTAAAGTTTCTGGATTAGGATGGTATTTATATGAAAAAAATTTTTTTTTCATATGAATCCCATTCACAAAAGGACATATTAACCAAACTGACAAGAAATAAAATATTACATAGAAAAGTTGCTTAACTGGTATCATACTAATATCCAATTATAGAATAAAAAAATTTTGTAATGACTGTGATAGATTCTAACTAGGGACTAGCTGTTGAAACATTGGTTGCTACTAGGTCATGAAGAGTCTATTTGGGAGATCAGCCATAAAATGCACATGTCTAATTTTCTCAGTTTCAATACTTGTCTGAAATTGTGTGCTGTTCTGAAAACAATGGCAATTAATAAATGATGACATTTAGTCTTCAGTTATTCCATAACCTAGAAAATTCAAATGTTTAAAAATTATTTTCCTTGCACTACAATTTTGAGCTTTTTATTATTTTTGTTCTTATACAAGCATCTTCACTATGTCTAAAGACTTGTTGCAAGTGGTCTACTCACACAACACCTATCATATTCCTCCTTGAATTCATTTGCTGAAACTGCTCCTACAAAGGCTTCTGGCAACCCAATCCACTCAGTCATCATTCTCCAAGCAAAAAAATTATTTCTTATGGCCATGCTAACAACACTAACAATTTCCAGGGGTTGACCCTTATTCATCTCCTCTTTTTTGTCACACATTAATTTTTTACATGAATCCTAAAACATCCTATAATAAATTTAGTTTAATCCTTTATCCAAGTGAGAGCAAACAAAGTTTGCGCCTGATAGGAGTGTTGGTAGCTTGCTCCACCTTTGCTACGAGTTGCCTGGTGTTGTACTACTTACCCAGATAAGATAGTACAACACCATATTCAGTTCTGAAGATATTTTCAGGTGCAAACTTTGTTTGCTCTCACTTGGATAAAGGATTAAACTAAATTTATTGTACTCTAACCAAGTGAAAAATAAACTTTCAACATCTTTCTCTAAATCCAGAGTAATTTAATAAAAAAAGGTGGCAAACCTTTTGGCAACTCCTATAGGTAAAGATGACCTTGCTATTGCTTCTGCCTGGTATCTCCAACTCTGGGCCTGGCTCCCACTGAAGAGACCTCAATAAAGGTCGAAACTAGTCTGGGTAGACAATCCCTTAATGCATAACATTATACATAACCACAAGGAGATGTGTTTTGCATTATGGGAGATGCTGAGATAGGAGGGTTGGTAGCTTGCTCCACCTTTGCTACGAGTTGCCTGGTGTTGTACTACTTACCCAGGTAAGATAGTACAACACCATATTCAGTCCTGAAGATATTTTCAGGCGCAAACTTTGTTTGCTCTCACTCGGATAAAGGATTAAACTAAATTTATTATATTATAGTCTAACCAAGTGAAAAATAAACTTTCAACACCTAAAGCATCCTGTTTGTGATTTGTATGTTTCAATCATATCCCCTATTTTCTGCCCATCAACAACATATTGTAACCCACAAATCTTCAATCTATCCTTTTTAGGAAAGATTGAAGATTTGTGGGTTGATTATCTGTCACCATCTTGGTGATTCATGTCTGGGTTTCTCCACCACTTCTCCAAAAAACCCAAGCAACCAAATCTGCACACAGTAATATAAATATGGCTGTATTAAAGCCATGTAATAATCAAAATCAAATTTCTGATATGTAACCTCAATTAGTATAAAGGATATAATGACAGTTACATTATCGCTAACTTCCTAGTGACAGTTTTCCAGGGAGGAGATAAGGGATCATAGCTGATTCTAGATCTGAGAGGCTATTTTCAGAATTGGAAATAGCTATGAAAAACAATTCCCTAATAAGTATGGACTGCATTAATTTGCCTCAGATATGGGAGACAGTAATTCTAAGGCACAACATTTCCCTAGACTGTTCTGAATTAACCCGCTTTCTTATCCTACCAATAAAAGTTTGCCTCAGTAAGAAATTAGTTCCTTTTAGGTGTAATATGAATAGCTGCTGCAACAACCTAATCAAGTTCTGTGTCTTACCAAAGTTGTAATTTATGCTCTGAAGATGATGGATTAGTAACTTAATAAATTATTTAATTTGTTCTTCTAGTGTTATTTACACCACAAAATAATATTAAGAGTATTCAAAGAGAAATAAGACAATTATTTAGGTACAAGAAACTAAAAAGAGCCATCCTTTGATGATTCCTGGAAGGAAGCATCGCTATCATTGATATCACAATTTTCCTGTTATGTAACCTCAAGGAGTATATAGGACACTATAGCAGTACTACATGATTAAGTTTACATTATTGCTAATCTCCTGTCAACAATTCTCTTCCAAATTAGTTTATCACTCATCAGCAATCCATTACTGCCATATATTATACTTCTGTCATCTAAGGCACTTCTGACTAAATTAATGCACCTAAGACCTTGGTCTTCCTTTGGGTCTCTTTCCTGATAAAACTTGTTTTGTTAATCTTTCCCTCTCCATTTTGTTTTAGTGATCATACCACTTTTAACTAGCTCTGCTTACACATTTTTGAATGCTAACAGTATTATGTTTCTTTCTAATATCTTCATTTTTAATATGATCCTGCCATCTGTTCCCCTGATTTTTCTTGAAACTTTCATGTCTGTGGTCTCTAGTCTTTGATCAATTATATTATTTTTGACCCAAATCTCAGATCAATAAGTTAAAATTGGTTTGAACACTCTCTTATATACTGCTAGTTTAGTGTTTTGGCCAATTTCTCTCTTATTTCATATAAATTTATTCATCCCCCTCCCCATACCAGCTTTCTTTATTCTATGGTCTATTTTCATATTTAATTTGCAATCTTCACTAATAATTGTACCTAAATATCTGAAATATTTTGATTGCTCAATAGGCTCTCCACCAAGAATACGGTTAAAGGTTTTAAATGTTCCTACCCATTTTCACAGTTTTGGTCTTTTTTATTGCTAACTGTCATGTCAAATTTGTTTGATGTTTTTCTATTTAGTTAAATAATCATGTAGACCTGCACTGGATTTGTTTAGGAGTACATTATCTGCATAAGGCAAGAAGCAAAGTTTAACAACTCCAATAATGATGTCAGGTTTAACTACTTAAATGTCCATATTGATGAAATATACTAATGATCTTAAATTTTGCACCCATTAGAGCAATTTTAAAGGGTACTTCACATGTATACATATGGCAAAGAGAATGAATTTTTTGAGTATTTGAAAGACATAGTTTAGGCAGCACATAATAGAGGACATATGAGGATTAGGAATATCAGATTTGACCATCTCATCAATATAAATGGGATGTCAAATCTGCCTCCAGTTGGTGAAAGTGACAATGAAGTGATCACTTTAGTAGTTGCTAGCCATATGAGGACTACTGTCAGAAAGGCATATATATGTGAAACTATAAATCTGGTGATTGTGACAAACTAAAAGATGACTTGCATCTATATCATAGAGTTCCAGCGGCATATTATATTAGAGGTGTTATGCTACAAGAAACTGAAGAGGCAAGGGATCTTGGTGTATTGGTGGATAGAAATTTAAAGTTCAAAGGTCACATAGCAAAAGTTGCAAATACAACTCAGAAGATAATTGCAATGCTGAAGTGAACCTTGACACTTCAACATCCATGGAAGTTAAGTTTGTTCACAGTCAAGAAAGGGGTAAGAGCTAGGTTTTTCTCCAAGAGAGCAGTGAGTGAGTGAAATAACTTGCCCTTAGAGGTAGTGAGTGCATGTAGTGTGAACGAATTTAAGGGAAGGTATGATAGCTGGTTTGGGTGATTTATAGCCTCCCTTGATGAGTGCTTGACTCCCTGGAGGTCTCAGATAACAATAATAATAAAAAGTGTAGTTGGCTAATGAGGACAAAAAAGATAAAACAAAATAAAAAAATCAAATCAAATCTGAGTGAATTATTTTGATAGACAGCAGAATAAAGACTGATTATGGAAGGATTAAACTGGTTGACGAGGATGGGAGAATAACGCTGACTGGATGATATACGTGAAACATTAAACAAGCAATTTATAAAGATATTTCATCCTTGTGAATGTGACATCATGCAGAACTTGAGTGCAGTGAGAAAGAAGGATTGAGTAAACATTAATGTTAATAAAGCTGCAGAGTTTGATGATATATCACTGTGTGTTTTCAGGGAATTAACAACAGTATCAATGTACCTTTTTAATGTCTCAAGAATGGACCAGTTCCAAAGGAGTGAAAAGAGGAAAAAATTGTTTCACTTTATAAAGGAGATGACAAGACTAAAGTTTCAAATCATAGGCCAATCCGTGTTTCTGGAGTTGTGATTAAATTGTTACAGAGGCTAGCAAGAACCAAGATTCAGAAATGCATTGGAGAAAAGAAATGCATACACAGTGTTATATTCAGATTTTGCAAAGGCTTTGACAGATTTTCACATGACAAACTGATGATAATAAATGGAAAACATTTGAATGCGATATATAGTTGTTTGCAGATGACGCAAAGCTCGAAAGAACTATGAGGAGTAGATCAGATGCATCTTTGCAAGAGAACCTGAATAGATTGGGTATAGATTGCAAGTTAGTGGCATTACCAGTTCAATGTTGCAAAGTGTAAGTTTAAAGTTCAGGAGACAAATATGGGAGATCAAGGGATGGTGGATAAGGAATTAAATTTAAGGGACATATCACTAAAATTTTAAGGGCAGACCAGAGGATTATGGCAATAATATGGAGGATACTGACATGTTAGTAAGAACATTATGGTTCTTACTAACTATAAGGCTTTGATCAGGCCAGATATGGATTATTTGTAGAAAGATTTTTCACTTGTCACAAAGTAAATTATACTTGCCAAGAAATTACATCCTTGTCTGATCCTTTATCCAAGCGTAAGCAAACAATTGCATGTGAAGTATCTTCACAACTGGACTACTAATATACAGAGGCTGATGACATCATACCAATTGCCTTAATATCCCATAATGCAAAGTATACTTTCTTTCAGCCATGCATTATGGGAGGGTCACTATCAGGACTGTTTTGACTTTTATTAATGCAATATAATGCCTTGTCAAGTATAACTTACTGGAAAAAAAACTTTCTACAACTATCTTTGATCCAAATAATAAGGCAACACATCTTTTTACTACTTGCATATGAGGAAAATCTAAGTTCTGCCATTAATTCCACTTTGGGTTCTTCCTGGGTCTGGCTTCCCCTAATGAGACCTCAATAAAGGTTGCGACTGATCTGGGTAGTTACTCCCTCCCATAATGCATAGCATTATGCATGTCTGAAAGGAAGTATATTTCACATTATAGAATACTAAGGCAATTAATGTGAAGTCATACAAGTAACCTAGTAATGAAGCTACTTCATACTAACTGTTTGCTTTCCCTTGGACAAAGGATCAAACAAGAATAAAATTTTGGGTAAGTACATAGTTTACACATATGAACTACTGTGCACAAATTTGGTCACCTGAGACAAGGTGGTTTCTATTGTGTGTGGAATGATAAGTACGAGGATAGATTGAAGGAGTGCAATTTGCTGAGTTTGGTGGTTTAGGAGGAAGGGAGGATATGATTGAGACATAAATTGGTAAAGTGTTACTACTGGATTAATGTGGATGAGGATTTTCCTAGAATGGGACAGACAGGGAGAGGATGGATAGTAGTTTTCTTGCATGAAGAGTGGTAGGAGATTGGAATGCATTGTCTGAAAATGTGGTGAGCGCATAGATGGTAAATATGTTTAAGTCATGGTATGATCAGCCATGGGGATGACAGTGGGATCTACCATGATGAGTCTTTGGACTCCATGGAAGTATGATGATAACAACAATCATAAACATGGTTATTAAGATAGAATATGTGCAATAACTCTTGTCTATATAGATATTTGGTTGTAATAGTAACAATAATTTTGTAACTCTGTATCACAATAAATATTAAATAGTTTAATCAGGTAATGGCAAGGTTTTAAGCTGTAGATAATATCATTATTAGCAATTGAAAATGATATCCTTAAAATATTAAAACATTTACTTGCCTTGATGATGGAATGTTCTTTGCAGAAGAAATAGATGTAATATGAGGAGAGGAGAAAGTACTTTCCTTTTGATCCTTATTTAACATCTCTTTCTGACTGAATTTAAATGCATCTGTACCAACGGATGGGCAAGAATACCTCTTATATTGTGATTTAGTACCTAAATAAAAGCATTTGTGCTATTTTGTTGAGAATGTTTTAACAGAATCTAGCCAATCAATTCATAACTGTAATGTAAATACATTCATTAAGAAGAAAACTGCAATTTACAAGGAAAACAAAGACTTAATTGATTCATGTATGTCAAAATTTTGTTATGATATTTTTCATGTGATCAGATACTATTAAAGGTAAAATAAAGAAAAAAAAAAAATTAGCTGCCAATACAAACTGCAAGTAAAGCTGGTGAATGGAGTCAATTTTTTAATTTTCAACTGGCCTATGCTGTAAAGTTATTACATAATTGGCTGGTGAAATGTGACTAAAAATGTCACAAAAAGTCTGTTCTAGTTTGAGCTACCCAATGCTTTCAAAAAACAACAATTGATAAACTCCATTTGATAAGATCCTGTCTGCTATGATGTTAAATTTTGCCAACATCTTTTTTTCTTGAAATGAAATATTACAGGGAAGATATATAAGAGAAAGTTATATATCTTTCTCTGTTGTAAGAGTCACATATAAACCAAACTATATTCTTAGCCCACCTCTCCACACACACACACACACACACACACACACACAACAGTACTAACCTTATTAAATGAGCATTACTATATATGGTAATATATCAATTCTTGTATATTACCACATGTAATATACTGTACATTAAGTGGAAATAGCTATTGCACATCTACTGTGGAATATGTACATTGCTGTCATCACACATAGCCTTATTGCTATGTAAGGGAAACATACTCCTAGAGTCAGCTATACATATTTATGCTACTGTTAGTATGTCGTCATCATCAATTTCCTGATATCTATCAAGAGGTGTTCAGACTACTAAGAGAGCACTACATTATTAAGTTTATTTTCTTATTAATCTGCTATCGACAATTTTCCTCCAAATCAGTCTATTACTTGTGAGCACTCCATTATTGTCATATCTAACATTTCTTGCTTCTAAGGCACTTCTGACTGAATCAATCCATCTAGACCTTGGTATTCCTCTGGGCCGCTTTCCTGCCATCTTGGCATAAAAACACCTGTTTTTCTGATCTTTCCTCGCCCATTCTATTTAAGTGGCCATACCACCTTAGATGTTTCATTCTAAAACAGAGATGTTCAATACCAATTTCAACTTCTTCATTTACACTAATGTGTAGATGAAGTGCAGTAGGTCCCTACTGCACTTCATCTGCTGAATTTCTTATCCACAACTACCATTACATTTTGTATTGACTAAAAAATCTAGTTTCCCTGATTTTCTACTTCCATCATCACTCCATTCAAGTGCAAACATCAATCTTATATAAGTCCTTTTGTGCATCAAATTCACTCCACACATCCCACAAACTGCACATCATTCCTCTGCACAATTTATGCCCTGGTTCATTTGCAATTCTGGCCCTTCTTTTCAACTCACCTCCATCAAAATGACTGTGGAAATAGATTAACTATCTTTACTCTCTCTCTCTCTCTTTTGCTACTCTCAGAAACCCTTTCATGCATTCTCTCATACCATACTCATCAACTTTCAAATCATTTGTATCTGTCAAAACATTGAACTATTTCACTTTATCTTTCTGCACCCAAAAATTTCACTAATATTATTAATCTATACATCTGGGAAGCACAGTTTCATCCCACTTGTCAAGCATTCCTCTTATCATGAAAGTATTGTACATAATTCTCTGCTTGCTCTTCCCTTCTGGATTAGTCAGACATTCATTTCTCTTCCTTCACACCATTCATTCCTGTTCTTCTCAGTAGTACCATTCTCTAGATGTTGGTGCAATTGTTCATGTTTCATTACATTATGTTGGTCACTTTTACTCCCTCAAATAACATTCCTATCATCCATCCCTCACATTTTCAAACCTCTTCTCCGTTACCTCTTCACAGCGTCACTCTCAATCTTCTGATATGACCTGCACTTCTGGCACTCACTTTCAGAACACTTCTTGCAACTCACGTTTTCAAAATCAAATCCACTCACTCTTGGTAATGAGTACATTTCACAGATGCTACAACATATACAAAATTGCTCAAAGTTGACAGCAATAGTTTGTTGCAACTTTCTTTGCGAGCTGCATTATTTGTATATCAAAAAACATGCTGCAACAATTTAAGAAATAACACAGGTACACTAAGATGTGTTGGAAAAGGTGGCTGAATTTCAGGAATGGTTTTTCCCATATATTTACATGTTATACCAGATGTATTCTCAACTAATACCAGGAAACCATTGAAAGTGATAAATAATCAAAACTATTACAGTGCTAATATATTATAATATTTACTTTTAAAACAAAATTAACATCGTTCTTATAAATATTTTACTATACAGTGGGTGTGTTCAATTACTTGATTATCAGTTGTGAGGAGAAAAGAGGGCTGTTAGATAACTTGAGATAGATCGCATTACTTGAAATGGTTGAATGATATACTGTATAACTAAATTATCAATCTGTTAATAACTTATAATTTTAATTTAAAGCTAGGATTTTATGAAAACTCTTGGTGTACTTCTATTCTCAGCTGCATAAAATTTCTGTTTTAAAGCAATTGTATCCACAAAAAAAGTTCAAGGTAGAATGGGGTGGGAAGTATGCCTGAAGTATAGACAACATCTTTGCTATTTGGCCACATGGCCCACAGGCTCTTTTCAACTTTTTTTTTACAGTTCCTTGATGATATCCATCCCCAAATTACTTTTCCTGCTGAAAAGGAAAAAGAAGGGAATGCTGGCCTTCTTAGATACCTTAGTTACAAGGCAACTGGATGGGTTCCTCACATGTCCAGTCTAGTGGAATCCTAAACACACAGGTAAATACTTATATGCTACTTCATATATCATCATCATCTTGTCCAGAAATCTGGAATTTTCAAAACTTTAGCTTCCACGGCAAAGCAAATTTTGTCCTTGGGACTTGCAATACATCTGGAAGAATAAGCACCATGAAAACAGAATGCTTTCAACAAGAAAATCCTTGCTAAACTCCTTAAGAATAACAGCAATCTCTCTCCCTCACTTACCCATCCAGACTGTATATACTCCAATATCCCTATTCTACATTAAAGGCAAAACATATAAACTGGGCTCACTCCAAAAACAACACAAAATCCAAACAGTCTACAAACCTCTGGACAAAGTCTTCACTTCCTTAAGACAAATCAAGGACTGCCATGAAACTATCTCCTTCCTAGGTGTCTATAGTATCCCTTGTCAATATGAGATCTAGTATTTTGGACAGACAGAATGGACCCCCATGGAAAGAAGAAAAGAACATAAAAAATATATTCAGTATAGATAACCAAAAAGCAGATTAGCACATGTCTGGAATGAAGACCATTTCATTAGGTGGAAGAAAGTGAAGCTACTACCCACTGCTAATATACCTACCAGATAGCAAATCTGCAATGTAATGCACTAGTCTAATATCCAATCCCCCATCCATTCTTGTTTGACTATCAGCTTATCTAACAACAAAACTTTGCAAAAATCTAAGTATACCACTGTGTATCCATCTTGTTTGTCCAATGAAGCCGTTACCTTATTGTACTAAGTAGATTACTAAAACATGACCTTCCTTTAGCAAATCCATGCTGTCCATCAAAGATAATACCATTGTTGTCAACCCAATTCTGGATCCTGGTTCTCACCAGTCTCTCCAACACATTAGATTACAAAGCTGCTGAACACTGTGAAAAGCAGGAATAGGAAGGCTATTATTTCCGCTTAATAAGGCCAAATTTGTACACATATCTGGTCACCTAGATTCCAAAGAGATGAAGAGGTAGTGGAGAGTATTCATAGGTGAGTGACAAAGATTGTGGTAGGTCTATGGAATGCTCCCTATGAGAACAGACTGAAGGTCTGTGGAGTCCAAACACTAGGAAATCGTATAAGTGTGGTCAGTAAGAATTATTAGGACTAGGTTTTTTGCTTGGAAGGTTTGTAACGAATGGAATGGGTTACCAGAGGTGGTTATGATTGTTTCGTCATGAATGAGTTCAGTAAAAGGTATGATAGTTCAAGTGCGAATAATGAGTTTCCTGCAATGAGTCTTCTGACTCCATGGAGATACCTATATAATAATAATAATAATAAAATATATTACCCACAAGAAGACAAAGATAGTAATATGAAGAAATTATAAGAAGATAAGATCCTCTCAAAGAAAGTTTTAAAATTTGAGTTAGCCAATCTCTTATGGAGGTAGGCAGCAGGTTTTTTTGAAAACTTGTTTTTCATCCTAGTAGTGTAGAGAGTGGCTTGGGAGTTGAGTGCTCTTTTGTGATGCGTCCTTGGTCTCCTTAGAGTTGCCACACAATAATAACAAGTAAAATTGTCAACTTAATACACAAAAAAAGGATCTAAGTGATTTCGTTTTTTTCTTGAAAAATAAAAAGTATCCTTACTCTTTATTATTAAAAATAAATTTTTACCTTTATTATTACTATTTCTGGAAGGACTAGATGGTGATGAGATCCTGGGTGTAGTTGCATTTTTTTTAGTTTCTTTACTTCGTGACTGTTTTGGCAGAGTGCTACCTGAGCGAAGGAGTATCAAAATTATGGCTTTATTAATAGTTTTATATGAAATTTTCAATGAATATTCAAATAGCACCTTACCAACTGTTCATATAGGTCTACTGTTGTTATTAAAAACTTATAATATATAAGTATACAAACTAAAAACATATTTTATATTATACCTGACAAGAAATTATATTCTTGTTTTAATCCGTATCCAAGCGTAAGCAAACAAAGTTTGCACATGAAGTATCTTCATAACAAATCTTCTTGTATATAGAGGCTGCATGCTGTGCATTATGCACAGCATGCACACACAGCCTCTATATTGATATGCATTATGCAAATTAAGGATTCACCAACAGTTCTCATCAAGTATATTAAAAGCATACTTGATTTTTGCATAAAGTCAAAGATGTCAAATATGTTTCAATATATTTTTCTTAATTGTTTTCCCAACTTCCACTTACCATGAAGGATAAGTTTAACAAACAATAGCACTGAATGAATGTAGTTTTATGTCATAGAGTAAATCACATTTAATTTAAGCTTTATTTAAACTGATATAAAGTGGATCTCATTCCCTGCTATTTGGTACTATCAATGTTAGAAGCAGGAATGAAAAAGAAATGGAACTAGCAAAAGAATTGGATAAGTACCAGATTGATATAACCTGACTGAAAGAAAACAAAAACAGGGTAAGATCTTTTTAAATAATAAACACAAAATGTTATATTCAGACAATAACAATCAGGGAAAAGGAGTAGTTAGTATTCAACAATAAATACAAGGATCTTCTTGAATGGAAGACAATATTAAGTAGACTGATGTGGGAAAATATCAGAATGGGGAACTGGACAATGAGGCTTATTTGTGTCCTGTCATTTGGCCATCCTGTTAGGTATCTATCCAGATATTGAATGAACAGAGATGGACTGACAATTCGAGATTTAGCCAATGAAATTTAATTCTTACAACATGCAGAATTTCATGCCAGCTCAGACATCACCTGGTTAAATAATGCCCCTGCTGTTTTCATCAGGGAACCAGAGCAAGCACTGCAAAGTCAGTTACTGGAACAAATCCCAACTCAACATCAACAGAGTTCAAGATTGGTACTATCAATATAAGAAGCATCAGTGGACAAGAAATGGAATTAACGGAAGAACTGGATAAGTACCACATCGATATAACAGCCTGGCTAGCCAGGTGGTTAGTGTATCACTCTCCAGCCAAAAGGCTGCGGGTTCAAATCCCACTGTGGGCATGGATGTTTGTGATTGTCTGTGGAAATAATAGTGGTGGTGGTAGATGGCATTGGTGTAGTTGTGGTCAGTTGGTGAATTGAGTGGTGGAGACAGAGTTGTAGAGCAGATTCCCTCCATCGATGAATCTTGGACTCCCTGGAGGTGTCAAATAATAATAATAATAATAATTAACATCTCCAATTTTGATATCAGGTTTAATACCACTTTCCTTCATAATGTGACCAATATAGATAATGAACAACAGATGGGATAATGTATATCCTTGTCTGACACCAGATTCAACATTAAACCATCTTTCTGTACTTCCTTCATTTCTAACTGCTGACTTACAACTCAAATAAAGACTAAGTATTGCTTGATATAATGTGGTGGGCGGTAGATGGCATTGGCGTGGTTAGTTGTAGTTGGTGGATGGAGTGGTGGAGATAGACAGCTGTAGAGTAGATACCCTCTGTCGATGAGTTTTTGGACTCCTTGGAGGGGAGTCCAAAAACTCATTAGTATTACCTGACAAAACTGTCAGATAATACTAATAATGCCCCGTTGACAGCATATAACTGTAGTGTTTTGTATAGCTTCTCTCTCTCTCTCTCGGCACCTTGTCATATGCTTTTTCCAGATCTACAAAACTTAAATACAGATCTTTGTTATATTCCCATGATTTCTCGACTATTTGTAAAAATCTGATCCTGACAGCCTCTATTTGGACTGAATCCGGCTTGTTTTTTTACCAAGCTTCACTTCCACAATCCTTCTCAACCATTTCTCAAGTATACTTGTATAAATCTTACTAGGAATACTCAGTAGAGAAATACTTCTAATTCTCACATTCAGTTTTATTTTCCTTTTTATATATGGTGTTATGAGAGCTCAACTCCAATCGTCTGGAATTCATCCCTCTGTCCAGGCTTTCTGAATTATGTGCAGTGCAGCCACTGTAAAACTTTTATACCTCCATACTTGAATATTTCTGGTTGAATATCATCTACTCCAGCTGCTTTTCCACATTTCAGGCTTTTGATCGCGCTTTCTACTTCAAGTATGGATATCTATTCACGATTGCATGTTTGGTCAGTGTTTTTTACCACTGTGCTGTCACTGATTGTTTCATTTAACAATTTTTTGAAGTAATTACTCCATACTTCAAGGATATCTTTTACTCCCGTTTTCATGTCGCCTTTATCATCTCTAACTCCTTTTACAGCACTCTTTCCTCCATTTCTAAGCTTCTTCAACAACTTCCAGAATATCTTACCACCTTTTTGATATTTTATTTTCTATGTTCTTACGAAAGTCGTTTTACACAGTGTTTAGCTTTCTTACGTTTGTCTCTGTATTCTCTAAGAGAAGAAGCTGACTTAATTTGCCAGGAACTTTTGATATGCTTTCTTTTTTTCCTTCACTGCCTCTAACTGCCTGTGTCCACCATGGAGTTCTGTTATTCTATCCTTGCAGACAACCTCACAAAATGCCTCTTTGGCTGAATCAATCAATGTTTTCTTCAGGGTTTGCCACTGAATCTCCAACGTTGGTTCCTGTTCAAACTTTTTAATTTTTTCTTGAATAATGTTTGTGCATTTTAGTCTACTGCTCAACTTTTATTCACTTTAAAACTTTCCTACAATATAAAATTCAATTTTATCCTGCTCAAGACTAAATGGTGATCACTTCCAATTTCATATCCTCTGTACACTCTAGTGTCCTGCAACAGAGAGAAAACATTACTATCAACAATAACATAGTCAATGAGACTTTTCTTATTCCTTGCCTCTTCTCTCCATGTGAATTTGTGCACATTTTATATTGGAACATGGTGTTAGTAATAACCAGTCCATGTCCTGAGGAGAAATCCAACAGGTATTTGCCATTATCATTAGCTTTGCTCTTTTATCCAAATTTTCCCAAAACATTTTTGTATGCCTGACAATCATTTTCCACTCTGCTATTTAGATCCCCCAACAAGGACCAACTTTTCCTTTTTCATTGTGTCAGTTGCTTTTTCTAAAGCATCAAAAAATTCCTCCAGTTCTACTTTAGGAGCCTTCTGTGGGACAAATAAGTCTCATTGTCCCATTCATAGTCTCATATAAGTCTCATTCATACGCACAAATAAGTCTCATTGTCCAGTTCCCCCCATTCTGCTATTTGCCCACATCACTCTACTTTTACACTTTTTCTTGAATGGCAAGCAATATTAGCTTCATATTTTGTGTTCAATAATTTAGCTACACCTTCTTTTCCCTGACTGTCATTGCCTAAACAGAACATTTTGTATTTATTGCTCAGAAAAATCTCACCAGATTTTGTCTTTTTCGATCTGGTACTTATCCAATTCTTCAGCTAGCTCCATTTCTTTGTCATTCAGGCTTCTTATGTTGATAGTACCGATCTTGAACTCTGGTGATGAGTTGGGGTGTGTTTCAGGATTTGTGCCAGTAGCTGACTTTTTGCTGTTTACCCTGGTTCCCTGGTGAAGACAATGGGGCCTTATTTAACCGGGCAATGCTCCAGCCAACATGAAATTCTGTCATGTTGTACCATAATTTTTTTATTTGGTTTAAGTCAATAAGAATACAATTTGCCAGCCCTTCCTCGTTCGTTAGGTATCTACCCTGGATACCTAATAGGGTGCATAACAAGAAGGTGAGGATTGGACATTAAGTCAGAAGTCCTGGTCAGTTCTCTGCATTCCTTTGAAGGCTATGTGGAGGTCTCCTCTCAGCTATACAGCTTTGACCCTTAAGCACCCCTAGCAAAGATAATAATAATAATGGTAAATACTTGTTGGAGATTTGCTCAGGACATAGACTAGTTATTACTAAACCTACTGTATATTATCGTGTATAATGAGAAAAATTTATGGTAAAAAATACTACTTAAAGTTAGGGGTTTGCATTATATGCGGATCCTAAAAAATATAACATCTTATTAGACTTGCACACACAATATATACTACCCTATGCAACTAAATCTATTTGACCCGCTTGCATTCGGCGACCGTGTGCGCATCGTATCTGCGCATAAAGCCAGTAATGTAAGTAGTGCTAATGATAGAGCACAGTTAGGTATATCGGTTTAACCAGAGTTCATTTTAAATATTATTAGTTAAACAAACCTAGCCTGAAAATGAGCCAACAGAAACGTAAACGTTCATCTTTTGAAGCAGGATTTACATTGCGTGTTGTGCAGGTTGCAGAAGAACATAATAACAGTGTTGCTATGAGAGAATTTGATGTAGCAGAGAGTAATATTAGACTTTGGCATAAGCAAAAAGACAGTCTTGAAAAAATCCCTAAAACGAAACGTGCCCGTCGTGGAGATGTAGCATCCTTTCCAGAACTCGAAGAAAAGCTAAATGAATGGATTTTGATGCAACGGCAAGATGGCATTATAGTAACAAGAAATGCAATTCGTTTTCGAGCTGTACAACTCAAGAATGGTAAATTCACGGACACACCAGGTATTTCATCTTTTCTTGCTTCGCCTGGGTGGTGCAACAGATTTATGGAACGCAAAGCATTAACATTACAACACTGAACAAAAATTGCGCAGAAGTTACAAAAGCAGCTTGAAGAAAAAGTGCAGTCCTTCCATAAATTTATCATAAAATTACGGAAGTGTCACGGATATGAACTTTCCCAAATTGGCAATATGGATAAGACACCCATGTACTTTGATATGCCTGGGAATCGAACAGTAAACTCAGTTGGTGAAAAGGGTGTCTTCATAAAAACAACAGGACATGAAAAAACGCATTTTACCATTGTTCTAGCATGCATGGCAGATGGAACCAAATTAAAGCCGACAGTGATATTTAAAAGGAAGAAAATTCTGAAGCATATGAAATTTCACCAGGTGTAATTGTTCGCGCCAATCAGAAATGTTGGCTGGATGAAGTAGGTGTACAATTGTGGCTGGATCAAGTATGGAACATACGTCCAGGTAACTTGTTACGTCAACAAAGCATGCTAGTCTGGGATATGTTCCGGGCGCATTTAATGGAGGCAAGCAAAGAGAAAGCACATGAGCTACATACAGATCTAGCAGTCATACTGGGTGGTCTAACTTCCGTTTTGCAGCCACTTGATGTCAGCTTGAATAAGCCGTTTAAAGATCACTTACGGAAAAATGGAGAGAATGGATGTCATCTGGTTTGGTGAAGATGACAAAGGGTGGAAATTTTCAGAAGCGTGAGATCACCCTAGTCACCAGCTGGGTTAAACAAGCATGGGATTCGATACCATCTGAAATGATTCAACGCTCATTTCTTAAATGTGGAATAAGTAATTCAATGGATGGATCCGAAGATCACGTCATATACGAAAGCGAGGATGACGCACAACAAAATGGAGAGCATGAAGACGATGAGGACAACTGCTATACTGATGACACAATCCCTACAGATGAATTTATAAATGAAATGTCTGATGACTCAAAAGATGAAGAATTTAAAGGATTTTGACATTTTGCTTTAAAATAAATATTTCTTTCGTTAATTCATATTGTATTATTTATAATGTTATAGAACAAGATTAACAGATTGCATTATACATGGACATGGCATTTTAGGGTTAGTTTTCAAATAAAATTTCTAGTTCGCATTATACGTGAAAATATACGGTATTTTCCAACATAAAAATAAAAAATATGCACAAATTCACATGGAGAAAACATACAGAAATAAAAAAAAAAACTGGCTCATTGATTATATTATAGTTGATAGCAATATTTTCCCACTAGTTCAGGACACAAGAGTATACAGAGGATTTGAAATATGAAGTGATCACTACTTAATATTGGGAAGGATAAAATTGAATTTCATACTGAAAAGAAGTGTCTGTAACAAAGTTTTAAAACAAATCAAAATCGAGCAACTTTCAGGTGAAATGTAAACTGAAATACACAAACATCATTCATGAAAAAATAAAAGAGTTTGAAAGCAAGAACCAAATCTTAGAGATCCAGTGGTAAATGGTGAAGAAAACATTGATTCAGCCAGAGAGGCATGTGATGAACTTGTCTGAAGGACAGAAAAAAATCAGAACCCCATGGTGGACTCAGGAAGTTAAAGAGCCAGTCAAGGAAAAGACGAAAGCATATTAAAAGTTTCTGGCAAATAAGTCAGTTTGTGCCCTCGTTTGAATGCATGCCCACGGCAGGATTTGAATCCGCAGCCTTTTGCCTGGATAGCGGATACACTAACCACTCAGCCAACCAGGCTAGCAAATATAGAAGTATAAGTTTTACAGTGGCTGCACTGCATAATTCAGAAGATCTGGTGAGAGAGAATCAAATTCCAGACAGAGTTTTCATAGCACCCATCTATAAAAAGGGAAATAAAACTTAATGTTATAACTGGTAATTAGTTTACGGAATTAACAACGCAAATGAAGTATATTAATTAAAGGTAACTTTAATGAATCACTTCTATATTTCGGCAACGTCACATTGCCATCTTCAGGAACATAAAGATATGGTATGTGCACGTAGGCACTAACACAAAGCAAATGAGGAAGAAAGCAAGAAACTAATATTGTTCCTAAAGTCCTAATGGTGCCCTCTTGCAGGCTAATTTGGAAGTCTTGGCTGTTGGGCTGAAGTTCTCATAATGTAAGTCTCCCAAATTTGGGGTAGTTTCATGCACCCAAATTTGTTGAGGTTAGGAACGTTTTTTAGAGCTGCTGAAGATTCTTTGAATAATCTTTCGTATTTAAACTTGCTGCGATGAATTATTTTTGTTTTTTTCCAACGAATTTTATGGTGGGTATCTAAGGCATGGTCTGCCAGCCCAGAGCGGCTGTACTGGTGAAACCGGATGTAGTCTTTGTGTTCTGAAATCCTGATATTAGTTGTTCTGCCTGTTTGGCCAAAGTAGGACAATTTGCAGCTGCAAGGGACCTGGTATACACCAGGTAGGTCTAGGGGAAAGTGGTTGGTCTTTGGTAGAGCGGATAAGGGATGCCAACTTTTTATATGGTCTGTAACAGGAAGTAAGGTCATATTTTTTGAGGATATTGGTTATTTTCTCAGAGGTGCCCTGGATGTAGGGGATGGTGATAGACTTGGTGTAATCTTTATTGTGGAGGGGGGTTGTGGTTTACTGGTTTTAGTATTTTTTGGATTTTTTTGGGGTTATAGCCATTGGCTAAGAAAGTGTTGAGGATGTGGTTTAGTTCAGTAGTCAGGGCCTTGTCATCTGAGCAGATTAATTTTACCCTGTTATATAGTGTTTATATAACCCCATATTGTTGTGAGGGGGGGGATTGCTGGTGAATGTATCGGCCAGTATGGGTGGGTTTTCTGTAAACAATCCCACCAGCAATCCCCTCACAACAATATGGGGTTATAAAAACACTATATAACAGGGTAAAATTAATCTGCTCAGATGACAAGGCCCTGACTACTGAACTAAACCACATCCTCAACACTTTCTTAGCCAATGGCTATAACCCCAAAAAAAATCCAAAAAATACTAAAACCAGTAAACCACAACCCCCCTCCCCCCCTCCACAATAAAGATGGCAGGTGATGTAGAATTTAATTAATGGAAAGAGTTAAGAAGAGCCCTTATTATGCGTTACAAATAGATGAGACTACTGATGTTACAAGTGATGCGCACTTAATATTCTACGTAAGATATGCGCATGGTAACAACATTCATGATGATATTCTGTTTTGTAGAACTTTGCCATCCCGAACAACTGGAGAAGAAATATTTCACACTCTCAATTACATAATACACAAAGGGATCCTGTGGGAAAAATGTATATGCTTCTGTTCGGATGGAGCTCGCGGCCTTACAGGCAAGCATAGTGGGGTTTTTCTATGGTCAAGGAAGTAGCTCCTGATATGAATTGAGTACATTTCATACATAGTTAACACTTGTTTCATACTAGTGTTAGCCTCCAAAGGAATGCTACCAGAATTTAAAACTGTACTATATAACGCTATAAAGCTAGTTAATATTATTAAAGCTCAACCTTTAAATAACAGGTTATTTTCAACACTCTGTGATGAAATGGGCAGTGAATATATACAATTTTTGCTTCATTCCGAAATTCACTGGCTATCCAGGGGCAAAGTACTAACAAGGTTATTTCAATTAAGGAACAAAGTTTTATTATTTGTTAATGAACGTAATTCTGATTTTGCATCACTCCTTGTTGACGAGGCATGGTTATCAACACTATCCTATCTTTCAGAGATTTTTTCGAAATTAAATGAACTAAATCTCTCCCTTCAGGGAAATTCTTTAACTGTTCTTGATGCCTACGACAAAATAAAGGCATTCGAGAAAAAACTGGTTTATGGATTAATTATGTAAAAGACAGACAATTTGCACCTTTTCCAACATTGGAATCCTTTTTAGTGGAAAAAAATATTTTTGTTGATTCTGAGTTTCTGGAAAGGGTTTGTGACCACCTCAAAAATCTGAAACGGAATTTTGAAACATATTTTTCGAATAACTTTTATAAGAAATTTCTGTGGGTTTGCGATCCATTTCAGACTTGCAGTCACGAGAATGACCTTTCGTTATCGAAAAAAAGAACAGTTGAGTTTTCAAGTGACAGAGGACTTAAAATGCAATTCCGTGATCTTGGTTTGGCTTGATTTTGGATCTCGCCTTCAGTGAGAAGTAAGTTTTTCCGAATTATCTGAAGAAGCATTGAAAATTGTCATGCAGTTCTCTACAACCTATCTTTGTGAGAAAGGATTATCGCTCCTTCAAATAAAAACAAAATACAGAAATCATCTTCGTGTGTACCGATCTTTGAAGTCGACCAATATCGAGCCAGATATCCAGCAACTCTGCAAGGGCCGAGAAGCTCAACCATCTTATTAAAAGTAAGAAGTAGTAACATAATAAGATCATATTATTTATTTGTTTAATAAAAATTAAAACTTTGTTCAATTATGATACACCTTTAATCGTTTACTTCCAATTTAATTAATTATGTTTCCATATGTAATCAAAACATGCTTTTAGATTTATTATGTTATAAATGGCACAGTTTTTCCAAAATGTTGGTAATTCCTACTTAGGTTTTTAAAAAAATTACGAAAAGCCAAAATGACATATAGGGAAATAAATTAAAAACACTATGTTTATTTTTGAAGTAAAACTTTAATTCCAACATTCTAAAATTTTATTTTTCTTGCTTTTCTGTTCGCAAAATCGTCGATGACATTGTCTAAGTCTATTTCATCACTCAATTGTTGTTTTATAGACAGTACGGCAAGATTTCTTAAATGCCAAAAACGTGCCGCATGGGGCAGATCACCCCCCCCCTCTCCCCAGCTACGCCTCTGTAACTTAGTGGTCCATAGAATTGTTTTCAGCATTTTACTGGTCCTTGGCCTTAGAAAGGTTGAGAAATGCTGATCTAGATGATGTCTTTGAGACATCACAAGAATTCAAGTGTGCAACTTTATTCCTTCATGAAAACAGTTTCCTTCAAACACAATTCACTTATCACAACCTTTCGCCTTTTATCCTGTTCAGTGCTGTTTGAGTAAAAAGTGTACTCACTTTCTACTCAGATTCATCAGTTATACAAATTGTCACAAGCTGATTCATCTGAATTTGCTGTTGTAATATTCAAAAATAGTGCTTGTCCTTAGGTTTTGGGCACTAGTATGGTTGAGAAATCTTAGGAATATAACAAGGATTTGTATTTAATTTTTGCACATCTGAAAAAGGCATATGACAAGGTGCCAATAAGAAAGCTCTTGAAATCACTACAGTTATATTGTGTAATACATAGTTTCTCTTTAATCTGTAAGTCATCAGTTAGAATTGAAGGAAGTAATGGAAGATGACTTGATAAAATCAGGTGGGTGACAAAGGTGTGCACATTATCTCCACTGTTATTCATTATCTATATGGATCACATTATGAAGGAAAGTGGCATTAAATCTGATCTCAATATTGGTGATGTTAATACTTCTGAATACAGTACAAGCCTGCAAGATTCGTGACCTAAATTGAATGATTGTTGTAATAAATTCACTATGAAAATAGGCAGAAACATTGAAAATATCAACTGTATCTTGAATGGAGAACCTATAGAAGGAGTAAAACATTTCAGCTATTCACGCACAATTTTTAGTGAAGGTGACAAATTGCATATGGAATTAGACAATAGAATTAGCTAAGGTGGTATATGGTAGGGAATCAGCTAAATAAATTTATATGGAATAAGAAAGAAATCAAGGAAATCACTAAATTAGCTGTATCCTTTGTTC
The DNA here is from genome assembly GCF_054136105.1 of Typopeltis vanoorti. Classification (NCBI taxonomy): domain Eukaryota; kingdom Metazoa; phylum Arthropoda; class Arachnida; order Uropygi; family Thelyphonidae; genus Typopeltis; species Typopeltis vanoorti. The sequence continues at coordinate 92,540,567 of NC_143565.1, forward strand.
AAAAACCAATTTTAATTTATGGATCTGAGAGCTGGGTTAGAAATAAAACACTTGATCAAAGACTGGGAACCACATATATGAGAGCTCTTAAAAAAGATAAGGGGAGTGAACAGATAGCATTAACAGCAGTATTGACTTAAAAAATTAGGACATTAGAAAAGAACTTTCCATTGTTAGCATTCAGGAATGTGTTAGGAGAGCTAATCTCTGATGGTATGGTCACTTAAACAGGATGGAAGAGGAAAGATTAACAAAACAAGTGTTCCTAGGTTGGCAGAAAAAAGATGTAGAGGAAGACCAAGATGTAGGTGGATTGATACAGTAAAAGTGCCTTAGAAGACAGAAATATGAGATCTGATAATGTTGGAGCCTTGACAGATAACCAAAGTATTGTTTAACCCTACCAACAATTTTCCTCCAATTAATTTGGAGGAAAATTGTTGGTAGGGTTAGAAATAAAACTAGCAATGGTGTAACGTTTCATGTAATATCATAATATCCTGTACACCACCTGAGGATACATATTAGGAATTTGTATATAATGTATTTTGCTTACTGTAACATGAGCATGATTCAAGGCAAAAGAATTGGTTACAACAGTCAAAATATGAACACAAGAAGGAGTCAAACAGCATGAGTTTACTTCTGCAGGTCTCAGTTGAAGTTGAGTGAACAGAAGAAAACACTATTTAAGTTCCAGGGAATATGCAATCAAATTTAAATCCACTGTAGTACAATATCTTTGTCTGATCCCAATGATCTCTGTATAATGTCAATGGCATGAGAAGCAAGGCCTGAACCCTCTGATTCTAGAAATCTTATGTAGTTTTGGTGTTCTTGGATTGTGATCTTAGCAGAATGATCAGTCTGCCCAAAAGTTATGAACAGGATTCTTGATAAATACCAGGTAAGGAAAGTAGAGGCAATTTATTTTTAGTAGATGATAAGAAACAAGATAACTTTCATCCTGATTTGAAAGTAGTGCACAGATTGTATTTGCAGAAGGTGAAGGAAAATTACTAACTTTCCTTTAATGAATCCTTCCTGGTGTAAGAAGGATTGCTTGAAGCCTTTTAAGGTAGGCCTTTTTGAAAAACAAAATGTGCATGCTCTAGATACAAGGCTTTTGATAACACCTGTCTTTCGTGAAAGAATGATGATGTGAAGCTGGGTGGGTATTCAATATGGAAAATTCAATATTGCCTGTACAGTTAACAGATCATGAAGGTATAGAGAAAGGGAAGACTGTTGCTAGATTCCTGCTTAATAGTGAACTTGATGTGGGTGTATAAGGTATTTATTCTGTCCAAAAACTGAAGTAATTCTGTTTTAGAATGGGACTAGCCTGCAAATATATGAACAAACTGTGGCCAGATACAAGGTTGATGAAAAAAGTGTTAAAAAGTTGGCTTTCCAAATGTTCCATGAAAGTAATCAGCTAAAACAGATGAGATAGGACTGCTCATAGCTGTGCCTTCTATTTGCTTATACAATTTATTATGCCATGTGAAGTTCCTGCATTGATGTAATATTTAATTTATCATCATCATCAAGAAAATTACTAATTCTGTGTATCACCTTAATTCCACTGACCAGTCACATTCCATTTGAAACAGTATTAATTAGATATTAATTCAATGTCATAAACATAAATATTTTAATTTACCTCAAATAAATATATTTCACCTTCAAAGGGTTGCCTAGGTGATTGTGAGTGCGTTGCTAATGAATGAGTTCAAGAAGAGATATAGGTATTGTGTGAACAGTGGTCAGAGTAGATCTTCCACAACGAGTCTTTGACTTCATGGAGATGTTCGAGAAATAATAATAATAATATTATGTTTCCATATATAATTATATTTAATTGTGATTTGTCTGGACTCAATGTTTTTGTTTGTTTGTTTACTTTGGTGCACATGGAAAGCTATATCAAATAGATGAAAGAATTAACTTCAGAATGGCAATTATAATTTCTCAATGATTTCTCAATTGACATTTACTATAGCAAATATCCTTTCCACAGGTATTTCAGGTGAGTGTTATAAAACTGTTTGCTATAGTGAGTAGACTGAATGAAAGTGAAATAGAAACAGTGACTATACTTGAACATCATGCAAAAAGTTGAAATGTACAGAGATTCACATATTGAATAAGACTTGATAAAAAGAATTATTTATAGTTGGTCACAGTAAAGTCAGAGTCATAGTCAAGGTACTGGGAAAGTAGGTAAAGAGCCCAATACAGAAATCGGATACTATATGGGGAGTAACATGATTGTGTGAAAGACAGGTCATGCCTCAGTAACTTGCTCATGTTTTATAAGTCAGTAACAGCTTAGTTGGATAGAGGTAATGGGCTTACAGTGATACTGCTGGATTTGCAAAGGCTTTTGATAGGATACCACATGGAACCCTAATTAATAAACTGCACACATGGGGGATAGATATAAAGTTGGTAAAGTGAATAAGAGGGTGGTTGATGGAGATATATCAGAGTAGAATCCAGTAGAAGACCTGTGACTAGTGCACCACAGGACTATGTTTTTGGACCACTACTATTTGATTTGCACATTAATGATACAGGAAAGGATCTGAGAGGAACTATTCAGTTATTTGCTGATGATTGGGTAGAGCAATCATCACTACAGATGATGTTAAAATTTTGCAGGATGATTTAGATAGACTGGAAGTCTGGACAAAGGAAAATGGATATCACTTTTAATGTGGCAAAGTGTAAAGTGGTAAAGGTTATGCATTTTGGAGTGAAAAGATTACCAGCTGTGCACCATATTGTATATTGTATGGAGACTCGTTAGTACGAGATGTGTTAGTAGAGGATTTGACAAAATCGTACCAACCTGGTGCGACCATAAAGGACGTAACTGCGTCTATTAGAGAGCAAAAGGAAAGGGTGAAAGAAATGATTGTTGTGGCAGGTACGAATGATTTGAAAGGAGATAAAATGGAAATGATAGAAGACCTGAATGAATTGTTTGAGGTAGCAAAAGAAAAGAGTGAGAGAGTTAGAATGATTAGTCTTTTGCCACGGTATGACAGTGAAATGTTTAAAAGGAGGGCTATAATTGCAAATGACTTTATGCGTGGGTTATGTATGACGAGTGGTGTGGAATTTGTGGATGTGTGGAGTGAGTTTGATGGGCAAAAGGATCTATATAAGAAGGATGGCTTGCATTTGAATGGTTACGGTGTAAGAAGACTTGAGAAAGTGTTGCTGAATGTAGTGGATGTGCAAATTCAGGGAAACTAGATTTGTTAGGGGGGGGGGGAGTAGAGATACAGTCCTTATGGAGGCAGTTGAATGTAAGAATGAATATAATATGCCAGAGCAAATAAGGACAACAAATCTGAGTGGGATAGTTAATATAAGGCATCAAGGTGGGGTAGGGGCTAATGGGGGTCTTAAATTCATGTACACTAATACTAGGAGTATTAGGAACAAGAAGGAAGAGTTTTTGGCCATGGTTGGCACTTCCAGACCACAGGTTATTGGTATTAGTGAAACATGGCTGACTGTAGATGATATAACTAGTGGGATTGAATGTGATGGGTATAGTGTGTTCAGGAATGACAGAGAGAATAAAATGGGGGGAGGAGTATTGTTGATGATAGCTGATGAGCTCCAGCCAAGGAGAATAGAAGTTGAATTGCAGGATAGAGAAAAGAGCACATTTGAGGCCATTTGGTGTGAGATTGTGGCTAGCAGAACTAAATATACAATTGGGTGCTGCTATAGACCAGGTGATGGAAAAGATGGTGGTGACAGTATGCACAAGCAAATAGAAGAAATGGGTGGAAGGAGGGTAATTATTATGGGAGATTTCAACTATGGTCGCATTGATTGGAGTGAGGAGAGGACACACGGGAGGAAGGAACTGGATTTTATGCGGTTATTAAGGCATAACTATCTGCGACAGCATGTAATGGAAAATACTAGGGGTCAGAGAGTGCTTGACCTAGTAATTACATCTGAGGATTTGGCTGTAACAAATATGACCACATTGCCACCAATCGGTGAGAGTGATCATAGGGTCTTAACTTGGGAGGTGGCTAAAGGTGTAGAATTTTCAATTAAGACAGGGTACATGTGGAATTATCGGGCGGGAAAGTATGACAAGCTTAGGAGTTTGATTGGTTCAGTGCCATGGCATGTACAACTGCAAGGACTAGAAGTTGATAGTGCATGAGAGGTAGTTAAGAAGTGCTTGCATGAAGCAATGGCTGACTGTATACCTAGAGTCCGAATAATAAATCAAGTAGGGGTTAAATGGATGAATAACACCATTAAGCTTGAGTTGCAAAAAAAGAAACAACTATGGAGGGAATTTAAGGAGAAGGGTGACCGGCAGGCACATGAACGGTATAAAGCGCAGGCCAGAAGGGTGACGAGTGTGGTAAGAAAAGCAAAAAAGGATTTACGAAAGAACATTGGCCATGCAGGCTAAAGAGAATCCTAAACAGTTTTTTAGATATGTAGCAAGTAAAAGAAAAAATGTACATGGCAGATTGATTTTAAAGAATGCCGATGGTAGGGAGGTAACTGAATCAGTTGAGATAGTTGAGTTACTGAGTGAGCACTTTGCAAAAGTATATCATCCAGGTGGTGACATTGCAGAAACGAATAAACCAGTAGATTATACGGGAATTGTGGTTAATGAAGTGGAGGTGAGTAGTCTATTGCATAACCTCAATGTCAATACATCTGTGGGATTGGATGGTATACCAGCTCGTGTTGTACGAGAAGCAGCTAAAGAATTGTCAGTACCCTTGACCATTTTGTTTAATTTGAGTCTCGGGTCTGGGTTAGTCCCGAGCGGGTGGAAAGAGGGGAAAATAGTTCCACTGCATAAAGGTGGTTCCAAGACTGCTGTTGTAAATTACCGACCGATTAGCATATCAGGAATCATTGTCAAGGTCTTAGAGAAAATAGTCAAGAGGAAAATACAAGATTGGATAGAAGAAAATGGGATACTGTATCGGGGACAGCATGGTTTTGTGAAGGGTAGGTCATGCCTCAGTAACTTGCTCACGTATTATAACACAGTGACGGCTGAACTGGATAAGGGTAATGGGTTTACGGTGATTCTACTGGACCTTGCCAAGGCCTTTGACAGGATTCCACATGGAATTCTAATCAGTAAATTGCAGCATATGGGAATGGACATAGGGTTGGTGAGATGGATAGGAGGGTGGTTGACGGAGAGATATCAGAGAGTGGTTTACTCGGGAGTAGAGTCCACAAGACGGCCTGTGACTAGTGGTGTGCCACAAGGATCTGTTCTTGGACCACTGCTGTTTAATTTGTTCATAAATGATATAGGAAATGATCTGAGAGGAACAGTACATTTGTTTGCGGATGATGCGAAGTTGGGTAGGGCAATAGTGAATGCAGATGACGTCAAAATTTTGCAGGATGATTTGGATAGATTGGAGGTCTGGGCTAAGGAGAATGGATGTCAGTTTAATGTGGCAAAATGTAAGGTTATGCATTTTGGGATGAAAAGATTGGCGGCAGTTTACTGCATTGGTGGAACCCTGCTCCAGGAAATTGATGAGGCACGAGATTTAGGAGTGTTGGTGGATAAGGAATTGAAATTTAGGGGACACATTGCAAAAGTGACCAAAATAGCTCATCAAATCACTTGGTTGCTGAAGAATACGTTGACAAGCAGAGACAATCAGGTTATTGTTCCTCTCTATCGAGCCTTGATAAGACCCCATCTAGACTACTGTGCTCAGATTTGGTCACCTAGGTTTCTTCTTGATGGGGAGGAGGTGGAGAGGATCCAGAGGCAAGTGACCAAGATGATAGCAGGTCTGTGGAATGAACCGTATGAGAACAGGTTGAGGATTTGTGGGTTGCAAAAATTGGTTGATAGGCGGAGGAGGGGAGATATGATTGAGACATTCAAATTACTGAAGGGTTTCTATAAAATTAATTCAGAAGATATTTTTGAGAACAGGGCTGGTTGTGGGAGGACTAGGGGACATCCATGGAAACTGGGCAAAAGTGTGGTTAGTAAAGGTGTTAGAGCTGGGTTCTTTACTTTTAGAGTAGTGAATGAGTGGAATGCGCTCCCTGAGTCTGTAGTGGATGCTGTGACAGTGAATGAGTTTAAGGCGAGTTATGATAGATACTGTATGAATGTCAGATAGTTGTGATGAATATGATTTGGGGCCTCCCTCGATGAGTCTAATGACTCCCTGGAGTTGCCCGTAATAATAGTAATAGTAATATTGATGGAACTGCACCCCAGGAAATTGATGAAACCAGAGATTTGGGGCTGTTAGTGGATAGCGAGTTCAAAGTTTAGAGGGCATACTGCAAAAGTGGATAAAGCAGGCTATTGGATTATTTGGTTACTGAAGAATACCCTGACAAGCAGGTTACTACACCTCTTTATAGAGCCTTGGTAAGACTCCCATCTTGACTACTGCATGCAGATATGGTCACCTTGGTTTCTTGGGATGAGGAAGAGAAGATCCAGAGGTGAGTGACCAAGATGGTAGTAAGTCTATGGAATGAACCTTATGAGGACTGGTTGAGGATTTGTGGATTACAGAAATTGGTTGACAAACAGAAAAGGGGTGATATGATTGAGACATACAAATTATTGAAATGCTTTTACAAGATTAATACAGAGGAAATTTTTCATAATAGGATTGGCAGTGGGACAACTAGGGGTTATCTTTGGAAAAGGAGCAAGAGTGTAGTCAGTAGGGGCGTCAGGACTAGATTTTTTGCTTGGAGAGTGGTGAATGAGTGGAATAGGTTGCGAGAGTCTGTTGTGGGTACCATAACTGTGAATGAGTTCAAAGCAAAGTATAATAGATACTGCATGAATGTTGGATAGTGCTTGGCATGATGTTTAGGGCCTCTCTTGATGAGTCTAAGGACTCCATGGAGTAGCCCATAAAATAATAATAATAATATTTCCTGTAATACAGAACACTATAATAGTATAATCCAATTAAAATCTTATTAGTTATTTTCTAACAACAATCTTATTGTGATCTTACACCACATTAGTGACGTAAGATGACAGTGATATAGATATATGTCTCCAAAAGTTCTCTGTATCTATCACTGTACTAGCTTTGCTCTTTTGTGAGAGCAAATTGATATCACACATCATATTGGCCAACACTAATGGCATACTTAAGTGCTATAGATTGAGTTTTCCAACATACTCAAATGCTGAACTTGGGATGATTCTCTGAAACATCTCCAATGCTTCAGCACAAAAGAAGAATTTAAAAAAAAGTGAAGGTCCACCATATCCAAAAATTTAATAATCTAACCAAGAAGATACAGAAGCCTTGACTGCCTCCGGAACAAATGTGATTAGCATGTCATCTTTTCAGCTCAATAAAGAAAGAAGATATCAATACTTTCACATCAGCCATAACTATTCTTCAGCACCAAAGAAAATAATACCTAGTCTTCAAATCACAACAAAAACATCTACAACCCTCCATTGTCAATAATATCCAGCTGGATGGTCAACATTTTAAAATCTGCAAAGCCTCCAAAAAAAAAAAAAAAAAAAAAATCCTATGTAAATCTTGCCATGTTTTAAAAAAACCACAATATTGTCACTAAAGCAGATAAGGATAATGCTATAATAGTACTTGATTGCTCTGAATATGATTGAAAATTGTCAATCTTATTCAGAGATTAATCTACATAATGAGCTGAAGCCGACCTCCTCCACAAAAAAAAGCACTCCTACAATTAATAGACAATGTCTTATCCAGGTATCCTGAAATTATCTAAAGGCTTAGCCCATATAATCCTACCTAGCTATAACTCTGCATTCTTCATCTCCTGATTGTCAGATATAATTCTCCAAGATACTGATAATATGGTCAAATTTTGACATGGTTTCCCTATTCACTAAGGTATCCTTAAAAGAAATCTCAGAACTAATTTAGACTCTCTCTTTCCCCCAGACATATCAGCCTTATTCAATTTTACCATTTGGTCTGATTATTTTACTTGGCAAGGAAATACAAGCAGACAGAAGGCACAGCTATAGGTCCCCCATCCCCAACTTATCATGAAACATTTTGAAAATATGGCAATAAAATTCTGCCCCTCACAAATCCACAATACAATATGGCTATGGAAATCAAAAAAGAACTATTATATGGACAATTTTTTATATTGCAGGGTCTAGCTCCTTGTATATTCAAAATTAATCATTAATAAAATATTTTTAAAAAATGAATAAAATTTTTCTTTCTGTTGTCAAAATATTCTAAAAAATCAAGCAAAGTGCCAGAAAAAAAATAAAATTTTTAAAAATAATTTCCTTTAAAAATAATTTTTAAATAATTACAGCAACCTTAGAAACTTTTGTTTGCTTTCTAGATAGAGCATGTAGTAAAACCATCAAAGAAACTGCACAAGCTTTCTGATGAACTTTTTTTTTTAAATATTGAATCGGTTAGTTAAAAAAAATCATTTGGCTAATGGTAAATGAAGAGATTGGCATACATGAATAAATTTAAATATATACTCTATATATGGGATGGATGCACAACATATAATCCTCTCAAGTAGGATCACCTAGCCTCTCCTCTCCTCCCCAATCCAACTCTCACCTCCATGTGCTTAAACCTGGAACCTGAGCAACCAAGTGGAAGATTGGGTACCAAGTCCAGTGGGAAGCTTGCCACGTACAAATTGAGAGAAGAGAGATAGGGCAAGTTTGGAGGCCCTAAGGTAGAAGCCCCACCACCAAACTAAGCTGTGGATGGCCAGTAACAAACCCAGCTGAATCTTTTTTCCCTCCAATGTCTCAAGAAAAAAGTAACTGGACTGACACCCTGGAAAACAACTCAGACAGGCTAACAGATAAGAGCAGGATAAGGAAAGGAAAAAGAATGAAAATAAACAAGAATATCTAATATGCTGCTATTTGGAATGTTAGGAGTATCCATCACAAATATCAAGATCTAGACAAAACCCTAATAGAAAGAAATATCAAATTAGCAGTAATAACAGAAACAAAGAAAAAATAAAAAAGGTTCAGATGAAACAGATAATTACATCTATATCCACAATGGAATCAAAAAGGAAGAAAGAGTAAAAGCAGGAGTAATGATTTTTATTCACAAATCAACTAAAAAAAAAAAAACATTACAAATACTGGAGTGAGAGAATTCTAAACCTAAGATTAAAAATAAGTCGCAGCTTCCTGACCACTTTGATGTCTGTTCCCCAGAGGAAGGAAGATGGGAAGATAACGATGCCTTTTATTCAGATTCACAAAAAATAAAAGATAAAATAAACCCAAATGATTTCTAATAATGGGAGATTTCAATGCCAGAGTAGGGAACATCCCACTAGGTACAAATATAGGAACAAATAGTGAAACAACATGCAATAAAAATGGATACAGACTTAGGGATTTTCCACATATGACTTAAAAATTACTAATACTTTTTTCAAGCATAAAGATTGCCATAAATTCACTTGGGAAATAAGAATAGATAATAGGAAAACAGCTAATATGATACCAGATAGCTGGGTATTTAGAAGTGCAGAAACTGAATCTGATCATTAGTCTCTTACGAGGAAAATTAAGAATACCCCCAAGATGGTTTAAAATGAACCAAATCAGTGTTAAGAGAAATCTCCAGGAATCTTTTAGAGTTCAACTCTTGGATGATAAAAGTATCAACTATATTTATTTGCAAAGAATAAATGGAAAACTAGTGCGATTAAAAGAAAATGATGATAGAGATAGAATGGAAAGTTAAAAAAAATATTAATAAATGCAGCAACAGAATGCGCGGAACAAAAAATAAATGGAAGAGGAGAAAGGGAATAAGAAACTGGGATGAAAATATTGAAGCAATAATCAAAGACAAGAAAGAAGCACATAAACAATGGATAAACACAAAATCACTAGAAGCAAAAAAAAAGAAAAAGAAAAAAAAAAGCATGCTGAAAAAAGAGAAACATGGGATAACTTTATGGCAAAATTGGAAAGAGATCTTACAGTGAAGAGACCAAATACACACAAAATTCTAAGGAATATGAATAAGGAGGTAAAAGAAAAGTGAAACTGGAAATCAATCAAAGAGAAAACCTGGCTGGATTTCTTCAAAAACTTATGGCAGCATAGTAACGAATCTAAAACTGACATAATGCTAACTAATTAAGACATAATGCTGACATAATATTACAAGGAATCCAACAAGCAATACAGCAAAGCAATTAGGAAAATCCCCTGGAGAAGATGGAATAAATATAGAACTTATAAAATATGCAGGCATCCTATTAATCAAATTACTTTTAAAATTATTTAACAATATCTGGCAGCAAGGAAAAATCCCAGAAAGACTAAGGCAATTATCATCCCTATATATATATATATATACATATATATATATAAAAGGCGATAAGTACAACTATGAAAATTACAGAAGAATAAGTCTTCTAAATACTGGTAAATTATATGCACGAATATTAACTTCAAAACTTAAATCATATGTAGAAGATAAACTGCAAAGACCAAAATGGCTTCTGAAAAGGATAATCATGCACTGACCAAGCTTTTTATTAAAAATCTTAATGGAGAAAACATTACGAATACAACATAGAAACACACATTTGTAAACTAAAAGAAAGCCTTTGACAGAGTCTTAAGGAACAAACTGTGGACTACTGAAGAATCTAAACATTCCAAATCAGCTGCTTGCTGCAATAACTAATATCAGAAGAACCAAATAGCTGTAAGAATTAATGAAAAAGTTACAGAATGGAAATCAATAAACAGAACGGTCCTTCAAGGAAGCCCAATGTTACCACTCTTATTTAATATTTATATAGATGAAATAGCAAAGAAATGGAAGAAAAATATAAAATTGGCATTTAAACTGGATTGTGAAACTACACTTAATACCCTTTTGTTTGCAGACTACCAGATAATCACAGCAAGAAGTGAAGATGAACTCCAAAAATCAATAGATGCCTTAACATAAGTGAAAAAAAAAAAAAGAATTGGAATGCAAATATCAACAGACAAAATAAAAATCATGGCTTTTAAAGGACTATCTCTAGTCAGAAGTACGATCATGATTGTAAATAAAATTTTAAAACAAATTAACTGCTTCAAACACCTTGAATGTGCTGTATCATATACAAAAGAAGTTGACATGGACATCAAAATTTCAAACTTCCTAAAGATAACAGGAATGATCCATAATATTTTTGAAACTAACCAAGTGAAAAAGCATACAAGAATAAGAATTTATCAAGTTTTTGCAAGACCTTCTCTACTGTATAGAAGTGAATTATGGGCCATAAAAACCGCAGAAGAAAAAATAATAGAAGCTGGAGAAAAGAAATTCCTGCAAGGACAGCAGGCTATACTCTAGGACAAAAAAGAAGCACAGAAATATGTAAAGAACTAAAAACAGATTCAGTATTGGACAAAACATATGAATACCAAAAGAAGTGGAATGAACATATCAAAAGAATGGAGAGTTCAAGACTACCCAAAAAAATACTCCATACCACCCAGCTGAAGGATATAGAAACCATGGATGACCAAGGAAAAGATAGAATAAGATTGAAATAGGCCACCGGGCCCAAATTCCTGAAAGGATGATGAGGACAACACTCTCTACACACACACACCTACATTAATCTAAATACATAATTATAGAAATAATGTGACTTACTCTTTCTCACTGGTATTTTACCATGCCTAGTTAAGCTTTTTGATGGAGAACCAGAGCGTTTATCTTCTTGTTGCCTTTCCTAATAATGAAAAATGCATGCTAGGTATAAATTTCACGAGAAGAATTATTCAGATCAGTTTTTTTTTTTTTTTTTAATTTTTATTTACTTATTTATTTTTTTCATGTGGCTCCTATAAACCTATGGTATGTTAATATTGTGGGCAAGCAAAGATTTCTGTTTTCCCATTTATATTAATATATATATGTTTGATTGAAGATTTACTCAGTTTGCTATCATATTTAAAAATTTTTTAATGATTAGAACCGAGGTTTAAATAAAAAACTTTAATTACACTACTAGTTTCTTCTAAAACTAGACTTCATCAGGTGTGAGATAAATATAAATAAAAAAAATCATATAAGCATATAAATACAAACACAGAGGTTACTCTGTTTTTTAAAAACCAATTCCTTTAGATTGGTTACTGGTATTTATGTTTATCTCACACCTGATGAAGTCTAGTTTTAGACGAAACTAGTAGTGTAATTAAAGTTTTTTTATTTAAACCTTGGTTCTAGTCATTAAAATTTTTTTAAAAATATATATATCTATATATATTTCAAAAAATAGATTTAATGACTCCAAGACCGAGATAACATATAAAGATTTTAATGATAAATACTACTAGTTTCGGCATATAGCAGCCTTCTTCAGGTATTTATAAAGGAAAGGAATACTAATAAACATTGAATTATTTAAATAAACAAACTGGAAATTACAGGTACAAATTGCCTCACATAATCGATACATAAAAACGTTGTATTTTTCAAGTTGTTCCAACTGGCGTGCCCCCCCCACCCCCCCCCCCCCCCACCCCCCCCCCCCCCCACCCCCCCCCCCCCCCACCCCCCCCCCCCCCCACCCCCCCCCCCCCCCACCCCCCCCCCCCCCCACCCCCCCCCCCCCCCACCCCCCCCCCCCCCCACCCCCCCCCCCCCCCACCCCCCCCCCCCCCCACCCCCCCCCCCCCCCACCCCCCCCCCCCCCCACCCCCCCCCCCCCCCACCCCCCCCCCCCCCCACCCCCCCCCCCCCCCACCCCCCCCCCCCCCCACCCCCCCCCCCCCCCACCCCCCCCCCCCCCCACCCCCCCCCCCCCCCACCCCCCCCCCCCCCCACCCCCCCCCCCCCCCACCCCCCCCCCCCCCCACCCCCCCCCCCCCCCACCCCCCCCCCCCCCCACCCCCCCCCCCCCCCACCCCCCCCCCCCCCCACCCCCCCCCCCCCCCACCCCCCCCCCCCCCCACCCCCCCCCCCCCCCACCCCCCCCCCCCCCCACCCCCCCCCCCCCATAATAGTAATAGTAATATTGATGGAACTGCACCCCAGGAAATTGATGAAACCAGAGATTTGGGGCTGTTAGTGGATAGCGAGTTCAAAGTTTAGAGGGCATACTGCAAAAGTGGATAAAGCAGGCTATTGGATTATTTGGTTACTGAAGAATACCCTGACAAGCAGGTTACTACACCTCTTTATAGAGCCTTGGTAAGACTCCCATCTTGACTACTGCATGCAGATATGGTCACCTTGGTTTCTTGGGATGAGGAAGAGAAGATCCAGAGGTGAGTGACCAAGATGGTAGTAAGTCTATGGAATGAACCTTATGAGGACTGGTTGAGGATTTGTGGATTACAGAAATTGGTTGACAAACAGAAAAGGGGTGATATGATTGAGACATACAAATTATTGAAATGCTTTTACAAGATTAATACAGAGGAAATTTTTCATAATAGGATTGGCAGTGGGACAACTAGGGGTTATCTTTGGAAAAGGAGCAAGAGTGTAGTCAGTAGGGGCGTCAGGACTAGATTTTTTGCTTGGAGAGTGGTGAATGAGTGGAATAGGTTGCGAGAGTCTGTTGTGGGTACCATAACTGTGAATGAGTTCAAAGCAAAGTATAATAGATACTGCATGAATGTTGGATAGTGCTTGGCATGATGTTTAGGGCCTCTCTTGATGAGTCTAAGGACTCCATGGAGTAGCCCATAAAATAATAATAATAATATTTCCTGTAATACAGAACACTATAATAGTATAATCCAATTAAAATCTTATTAGTTATTTTCTAACAACAATCTTATTGTGATCTTACACCACATTAGTGACGTAAGATGACAGTGATATAGATATATGTCTCCAAAAGTTCTCTGTATCTATCACTGTACTAGCTTTGCTCTTTTGTGAGAGCAAATTGATATCACACATCATATTGGCCAACACTAATGGCATACTTAAGTGCTATAGATTGAGTTTTCCAACATACTCAAATGCTGAACTTGGGATGATTCTCTGAAACATCTCCAATGCTTCAGCACAAAAGAAGAATTTAAAAAAAAGTGAAGGTCCACCATATCCAAAAATTTAATAATCTAACCAAGAAGATACAGAAGCCTTGACTGCCTCCGGAACAAATGTGATTAGCATGTCATCTTTTCAGCTCAATAAAGAAAGAAGATATCAATACTTTCACATCAGCCATAACTATTCTTCAGCACCAAAGAAAATAATACCTAGTCTTCAAATCACAACAAAAACATCTACAACCCTCCATTGTCAATAATATCCAGCTGGATGGTCAACATTTTAAAATCTGCAAAGCCTCCAAAAAAAAAAAAAAAAAAAAAAAATCCTATGTAAATCTTGCCATGTTTTAAAAAAACCACAATATTGTCACTAAAGCAGATAAGGATAATGCTATAATAGTACTTGATTGCTCTGAATATGATTGAAAATTGTCAATCTTATTCAGAGATTAATCTACATAATGAGCTGAAGCCGACCTCCTCCACAAAAAAAAGCACTCCTACAATTAATAGACAATGTCTTATCCAGGTATCCTGAAATTATCTAAAGGCTTAGCCCATATAATCCTACCTAGCTATAACTCTGCATTCTTCATCTCCTGATTGTCAGATATAATTCTCCAAGATACTGATAATATGGTCAAATTTTGACATGGTTTCCCTATTCACTAAGGTATCCTTAAAAGAAATCTCAGAACTAATTTAGACTCTCTCTTTCCCCCAGACATATCAGCCTTATTCAATTTTACCATTTGGTCTGATTATTTTACTTGGCAAGGAAATACAAGCAGACAGAAGGCACAGCTATAGGTCCCCCATCCCCAACTTATCATGAAACATTTTGAAAATATGGCAATAAAATTCTGCCCCTCACAAATCCACAATACAATATGGCTATGGAAATCAAAAAAGAACTATTATATGGACAATTTTTTATATTGCAGGGTCTAGCTCCTTGTATATTCAAAATTAATCATTAATAAAATATTTTTAAAAAATGAATAAAATTTTTCTTTCTGTTGTCAAAATATTCTAAAAAATCAAGCAAAGTGCCAGAAAAAAAATAAAATTTTTAAAAATAATTTCCTTTAAAAATAATTTTTAAATAATTACAGCAACCTTAGAAACTTTTGTTTGCTTTCTAGATAGAGCATGTAGTAAAACCATCAAAGAAACTGCACAAGCTTTCTGATGAACTTTTTTTTTTAAATATTGAATCGGTTAGTTAAAAAAAATCATTTGGCTAATGGTAAATGAAGAGATTGGCATACATGAATAAATTTAAATATATACTCTATATATGGGATGGATGCACAACATATAATCCTCTCAAGTAGGATCACCTAGCCTCTCCTCTCCTCCCCAATCCAACTCTCACCTCCATGTGCTTAAACCTGGAACCTGAGCAACCAAGTGGAAGATTGGGTACCAAGTCCAGTGGGAAGCTTGCCACGTACAAATTGAGAGAAGAGAGATAGGGCAAGTTTGGAGGCCCTAAGGTAGAAGCCCCACCACCAAACTAAGCTGTGGATGGCCAGTAACAAACCCAGCTGAATCTTTTTTCCCTCCAATGTCTCAAGAAAAAAGTAACTGGACTGACACCCTGGAAAACAACTCAGACAGGCTAACAGATAAGAGCAGGATAAGGAAAGGAAAAAGAATGAAAATAAACAAGAATATCTAATATGCTGCTATTTGGAATGTTAGGAGTATCCATCACAAATATCAAGATCTAGACAAAACCCTAATAGAAAGAAATATCAAATTAGCAGTAATAACAGAAACAAAGAAAAAATAAAAAAGGTTCAGATGAAACAGATAATTACATCTATATCCACAATGGAATCAAAAAGGAAGAAAGAGTAAAAGCAGGAGTAATGATTTTTATTCACAAATCAACTAAAAAAAAAAAAACATTACAAATACTGGAGTGAGAGAATTCTAAACCTAAGATTAAAAATAAGTCGCAGCTTCCTGACCACTTTGATGTCTGTTCCCCAGAGGAAGGAAGATGGGAAGATAACGATGCCTTTTATTCAGATTCACAAAAAATAAAAGATAAAATAAACCCAAATGATTTCTAATAATGGGAGATTTCAATGCCAGAGTAGGGAACATCCCACTAGGTACAAATATAGGAACAAATAGTGAAACAACATGCAATAAAAATGGATACAGACTTAGGGATTTTCCACATATGACTTAAAAATTACTAATACTTTTTTCAAGCATAAAGATTGCCATAAATTCACTTGGGAAATAAGAATAGATAATAGGAAAACAGCTAATATGATACCAGATAGCTGGGTATTTAGAAGTGCAGAAACTGAATCTGATCATTAGTCTCTTACGAGGAAAATTAAGAATACCCCCAAGATGGTTTAAAATGAACCAAATCAGTGTTAAGAGAAATCTCCAGGAATCTTTTAGAGTTCAACTCTTGGATGATAAAAGTATCAACTATATTTATTTGCAAAGAATAAATGGAAAACTAGTGCGATTAAAAGAAAATGATGATAGAGATAGAATGGAAAGTTAAAAAAAATATTAATAAATGCAGCAACAGAATGCGCGGAACAAAAAATAAATGGAAGAGGAGAAAGGGAATAAGAAACTGGGATGAAAATATTGAAGCAATAATCAAAGACAAGAAAGAAGCACATAAACAATGGATAAACACAAAATCACTAGAAGCAAAAAAAAAGAAAAAGAAAAAAAAAAGCATGCTGAAAAAAGAGAAACATGGGATAACTTTATGGCAAAATTGGAAAGAGATCTTACAGTGAAGAGACCAAATACACACAAAATTCTAAGGAATATGAATAAGGAGGTAAAAGAAAAGTGAAACTGGAAATCAATCAAAGAGAAAACCTGGCTGGATTTCTTCAAAAACTTATGGCAGCATAGTAACGAATCTAAAACTGACATAATGCTAACTAATTAAGACATAATGCTGACATAATATTACAAGGAATCCAACAAGCAATACAGCAAAGCAATTAGGAAAATCCCCTGGAGAAGATGGAATAAATATAGAACTTATAAAATATGCAGGCATCCTATTAATCAAATTACTTTTAAAATTATTTAACAATATCTGGCAGCAAGGAAAAATCCCAGAAAGACTAAGGCAATTATCATCCCTATATATATATATATATACATATATATATATAAAAGGCGATAAGTACAACTATGAAAATTACAGAAGAATAAGTCTTCTAAATACTGGTAAATTATATGCACGAATATTAACTTCAAAACTTAAATCATATGTAGAAGATAAACTGCAAAGACCAAAATGGCTTCTGAAAAGGATAATCATGCACTGACCAAGCTTTTTATTAAAAATCTTAATGGAGAAAACATTACGAATACAACATAGAAACACACATTTGTAAACTAAAAGAAAGCCTTTGACAGAGTCTTAAGGAACAAACTGTGGACTACTGAAGAATCTAAACATTCCAAATCAGCTGCTTGCTGCAATAACTAATATCAGAAGAACCAAATAGCTGTAAGAATTAATGAAAAAGTTACAGAATGGAAATCAATAAACAGAACGGTCCTTCAAGGAAGCCCAATGTTACCACTCTTATTTAATATTTATATAGATGAAATAGCAAAGAAATGGAAGAAAAATATAAAATTGGCATTTAAACTGGATTGTGAAACTACACTTAATACCCTTTTGTTTGCAGACTACCAGATAATCACAGCAAGAAGTGAAGATGAACTCCAAAAATCAATAGATGCCTTAACATAAGTGAAAAAAAAAAAAAGAATTGGAATGCAAATATCAACAGACAAAATAAAAATCATGGCTTTTAAAGGACTATCTCTAGTCAGAAGTACGATCATGATTGTAAATAAAATTTTAAAACAAATTAACTGCTTCAAACACCTTGAATGTGCTGTATCATATACAAAAGAAGTTGACATGGACATCAAAATTTCAAACTTCCTAAAGATAACAGGAATGATCCATAATATTTTTGAAACTAACCAAGTGAAAAAGCATACAAGAATAAGAATTTATCAAGTTTTTGCAAGACCTTCTCTACTGTATAGAAGTGAATTATGGGCCATAAAAACCGCAGAAGAAAAAATAATAGAAGCTGGAGAAAAGAAATTCCTGCAAGGACAGCAGGCTATACTCTAGGACAAAAAAGAAGCACAGAAATATGTAAAGAACTAAAAACAGATTCAGTATTGGACAAAACATATGAATACCAAAAGAAGTGGAATGAACATATCAAAAGAATGGAGAGTTCAAGACTACCCAAAAAAATACTCCATACCACCCAGCTGAAGGATATAGAAACCATGGATGACCAAGGAAAAGATAGAATAAGATTGAAATAGGCCACCGGGCCCAAATTCCTGAAAGGATGATGAGGACAACACTCTCTACACACACACACCTACATTAATCTAAATACATAATTATAGAAATAATGTGACTTACTCTTTCTCACTGGTATTTTACCATGCCTAGTTAAGCTTTTTGATGGAGAACCAGAGCGTTTATCTTCTTGTTGCCTTTCCTAATAATGAAAAATGCATGCTAGGTATAAATTTCACGAGAAGAATTATTCAGATCAGTTTTTTTTTTTTTTTTTTAATTTTTATTTACTTATTTATTTTTTTCATGTGGCTCCTATAAACCTATGGTATGTTAATATTGTGGGCAAGCAAAGATTTCTGTTTTCCCATTTATATTAATATATATATGTTTGATTGAAGATTTACTCAGTTTGCTATCATATTTAAAAATTTTTTAATGATTAGAACCGAGGTTTAAATAAAAAACTTTAATTACACTACTAGTTTCTTCTAAAACTAGACTTCATCAGGTGTGAGATAAATATAAATAAAAAAAATCATATAAGCATATAAATACAAACACAGAGGTTACTCTGTTTTTTAAAAAACCAATTCCTTTAGATTGGTTACTGGTATTTATGTTTATCTCACACCTGATGAAGTCTAGTTTTAGACGAAACTAGTAGTGTAATTAAAGTTTTTTTATTTAAACCTTGGTTCTAGTCATTAAAATTTTTTTAAAAATATATATATCTATATATATTTCAAAAAATAGATTTAATGACTCCAAGACCGAGATAACATATAAAGATTTTAATGATAAATACTACTAGTTTCGGCATATAGCAGCCTTCTTCAGGTATTTATAAAGGAAAGGAATACTAATAAACATTGAATTATTTAAATAAACAAACTGGAAATTACAGGTACAAATTGCCTCACATAATCGATACATAAAAACGTTGTATTTTTCAAGTTGTTCCAACTGGCGTGCCATTGTTTGTTGCAATTGTGCGTGCAAGTTCACGTGAACGCCAATATTGAATAACTGCAGCATGGCTATCTGGGATGTTATAACTTAAATTATTATTTAAGTGGACCGGGTTCAGTAGGATTTCCCGTGATTCTACGATTTTTCTTTCAAACTCATCTTCACAGCGAAAAATATTTTCTGATCTATTCCAGCATACAGAGTGGCTTTGTTGGTCATCATTAGGATTATTTGAAAAAAGAACATGACTGGATAAAGCAGTTGCATGAGATCTTTTGTATGAGATGTCTCTCTTATGCTCTTCTATGCGTTGTTCAATAGATTTGTTAGTTTGACCAAAGTATGGGATATTGCAATCACACCACAATTTATATACTCCAGGGTACTTAAGGTTGTGATGAGTAGGTTTTGGATGGCTGATTAGAGAGCGGATTTTTGGAAGTGTGGTGAAGAAAGTCCTGATATTATATTTTTTAAGGACTTTAGCTATTTTCTTAGAGACTGTGCTAATGTATGGAATAGAGATGCTACCTTTAAAATTAATAGTCTCTGTTGTGCACTGCTTAGGAGGGTTCAGAAGAAGTTTCTTAATTGTTTTTTCAGAGTATCCATTTTGTTTAAAAATAAGAGTGAGGTGATTCATTTCTTTTTGTAGTTCATCTTGTTCATTTAAGAGAGAACGTGCTCTGTGTCCTAAGGTAGATATAATTCCAAGTTTTTGTGGTGGAAAATGATGAGAAAGATTATGCAGATATCTATTGGTATGCGTAGGTTTTCTGTACATAGAGATTTTTAATCTTTCAGAGTATCGTGTAAGCATAACATCCAAAAAAGGTAAAGAGTTATTATTTTCTATATCAGCAGTAAATTTTATATTAGGATGTTGGATGTTTAGATGACGAAGAAAATCTGTGAGAGCTGTGTGCCCGTGATTCCAAATAATGAATATATCATCAACATATCTTTTCCAAACTTTTGGTTTAAATGAGAAGGAAGATATGGCTTTCTTTTCAAAGTCTTCAAGGAAGATGTTAGCTAGCACAGGGGACAAAGGGTTGCCCATTGCCAGGCCTTGTTTTTGTTGGTAAATGGAGTCCTTATATCTGAAGTAACCAGAATGAATGCAATGTTTTAATAAAGTGAACATTTTTTTGGATAATTTATCCTGTAGTAATGTAAGTACCTCGTCCGTAGGAACGTTAGTAAATAAAGATATAATGTCCAAACTAGCTAGAATATCATTATCATCGATGGGAATATCTTTAATATGAGAAACAAAATCTGTGGTGTTTTTGATGAAAGATGAAGATTTATTGGAGAAACACTTGAGGTACTTTGCTAAATATTTTGAAAGTTTATATGTAGGTGAATCAATTCCTTCCACAATTGGGCGAAGAGGGATGTTTTCTTTATGAATTTTTGGAACTCCATAGATGCGTGGGATAAGAGGATGTAGAGAGCGTAATGAGAGCCGAATATTATGAGGAAGTTCACTCGCAGTCTTTAACAAGTTGTTTGTACGGTTTTGTAATTCTCTTGTAGGATCTTCCTGAAGAATTGAATATATTGAACTATCTTCAAGTAATTGAAGCATTTTGTTGTGGTAATCTTCAGAGTTGAGGATGACCGTAGAGTTGCCTTTATCTGCAGGTAAAATAATAATGTTACTGTTCTGTTTTAGATTTTTTAGGGCTTTTCTTTCAGCCACTGAAATATTATCTGTTGGAGGTTTGGCATTATTTATAATGAAAATCGATTCAATACGAAGAAGTTTCGCCAAATGATTAGGAATGAGTGAACATGCTTTTTCTATTTTTGTAAGAAGAGATTCTTTAGGGATAAATTTTGGTGAGGGAATAAAATTGAGACCTTTGCTAAGAATATTCGTTTCTGCATCCGTTAACATATGAGAAGATTTGTTCACTACAACCTTTTCAGGATTAATACGGGCATCACTATGACCAGATCTGTTTTGTATCCTTATTAGATTATCAAATTTCTTGATAAGGGTGTATTTATTCTTGTTTTGTATTCGTGTGGCTTGTGCTTCACTGTTAATGATAAAATCATGTAAGTTAACATTATCCATAATTTCTTCAAGTTTTTGAGTTAAACATCTTTTAGTGCTGAACAAAAAAGCTAAACTACGTTTTGTGTCTGTAATTCTTTCGCTGAGGAGATCCATTTTAGCATTACGATAGATTCTTTTAGCGCGTTCCGTTGTTATCTTTTCTTTAAAAGAGATGAAATTGGGAAAAACTGCATGGAACTTACAACGTTTGAGGAAAACTAACCTGTTTATTTTCAGTCCTATTTTCTTCAATGTTCTTTTAAAATTCCTTTGTATTTTCATTAGAGACGCCTCGTCATTTAGGCTATAGATGTGGCGATTAGTTTTTACTCGGTTGTTATACATTTCAAAAAATAGATTTAATGACTCCAAGACCGAGATAACATATAAAGATTTTAATGATAAATACTACTAGTTTCGGCATATAGCAGCCTTCTTCAGGTATTTATAAAGGAAAGGAATACTAATAAACATTGAATTATTTAAATAAACAAACTGGAAATTACAGGTACAAATTGCCTCACATAATCGATACATAAAAACGTTGTATTTTTCAAGTTGTTCCAACTGGCGTGCCATTGTTTGTTGCAATTGTGCGTGCAAGTTCACGTGAACGCCAATATTGAATAACTGCAGCATGGCTATCTGGGATGTTATAACTTAAATTATTATTTAAGTGGACCGGGTTCAGTAGGATTTCCCGTGATTCTACGATTTTTCTTTCAAACTCATCTTCACAGCGAAAAATATTTTCTGATCTATTCCAGCATACAGAGTGGCTTTGTTGGTCATCATTAGGATTATTTGAAAAAAGAACATGACTGGATAAAGCAGTTGCATGAGATCTTTTGTATGAGATGTCTCTCTTATGCTCTTCTATGCGTTGTTCAATAGATTTGTTAGTTTGACCAAAGTATGGGATATTGCAATCACACCACAATTTATATACTCCAGGGTACTTAAGGTTGTGATGAGTAGGTTTTGGATGGCTGATTAGAGAGCGGATTTTTGGAAGTGTGGTGAAGAAAGTCCTGATATTATATTTTTTAAGGACTTTAGCTATTTTCTTAGAGACTGTGCTAATGTATGGAATAGAGATGCTACCTTTAAAATTAATAGTCTCTGTTGTGCACTGCTTAGGAGGGTTCAGAAGAAGTTTCTTAATTGTTTTTTCAGAGTATCCATTTTGTTTAAAAATAAGAGTGAGGTGATTCATTTCTTTTTGTAGTTCATCTTGTTCATTTAAGAGAGAACGTGCTCTGTGTCCTAAGGTAGATATAATTCCAAGTTTTTGTGGTGGAAAATGATGAGAAAGATTATGCAGATATCTATTGGTATGCGTAGGTTTTCTGTACATAGAGATTTTTAATCTTTCAGAGTATCGTGTAAGCATAACATCCAAAAAAGGTAAAGAGTTATTATTTTCTATATCAGCAGTAAATTTTATATTAGGATGTTGGATGTTTAGATGACGAAGAAAATCTGTGAGAGCTGTGTGCCCGTGATTCCAAATAATGAATATATCACCAATTGTGGAAGGAATTGATTCACCTACATATAAACTTTCAAAATATTTAGCAAAGTACCTCAAGTGTTTCTCCAATAAATCTTCATCTTTCATCAAAAACACCACAGATTTTGTTTCTCATATTAAAGATATTCCCATCGATGATAATGATATTCTAGCTAGTTTGGACATTATATCTTTATTTACTAACGTTCCTACGGACGAGGTACTTACATTACTACAGGATAAATTATCCAAAAAAATGTTCACTTTATTAAAACATTGCATTCATTCTGGTTACTTCAGATATAAGGACTCCATTTACCAACAAAAACAAGGCCTGGCAATGGGCAACCCTTTGTCCCCTGTGCTAGCTAACATCTTCCTTGAAGACTTTGAAAAGAAAGCCATATCTTCCTTCTCATTTAAACCAAAAGTTTGGAAAAGATATGTTGATGATATATTCATTATTTGGAATCACGGGCACACAGCTCTCACAGATTTTCTTCGTCATCTAAACATCCAACATCCTAATATAAAATTTACTGCTGATATAGAAAATAATAACTCTTTACCTTTTTTGGATGTTATGCTTACACGATACTCTGAAAGATTAAAAATCTCTATGTACAGAAAACCTACGCATACCAATAGATATCTGCATAATCTTTCTCATCATTTTCCACCACAAAAACTTGGAATTATATCTACCTTAGGACACAGAGCACGTTCTCTCTCAAATGAACAAGATGAACTACAAAAAGAAATGAATCACCTCACTCTTATTTTTAAACAAAATGGATACTCTGAAAAAACAATTAAGAAACTTCTTCTGAACCCTCCTAAGCAGTGCACAACAGAGACTATTAATTTTAAAGGTAGCATCTCTATTCCATACATTAGCACAGTCTCTAAGAAAATAGCTAAAGTCCTTAAAAAATATAATATCAGGACTTTCTTCACCACACTTCCAAAAATCCGCTCTCTAATCAGCCATCCAAAACCTACTCATCACAACCTTAAGTACCCTGGAGTATATAAATTGTGGTGTGATTGCAATATCCCATACTTTGGTCAAACTAACAAATCTATTGAACAACGCATAGAAGAGCATAAGAGAGACATCTCATACAAAAGATCTCATGCAACTGCTTTATCCAGTCATGTTCTTTTTTCAAATAATCCTAATGATGACCAACAAAGCCACTCTGTATGCTGGAATAGATCAGAAAATATTTTTCGCTGTGAAGATGAGTTTGAAAGAAAAATCGTAGAATCACGGGAAATCCTACTGAACCCGGTCCACTTAAATAATAATTTAAGTTATAACATCCCAGATAGCCATGCTGCAGTTATTCAATATTGGCGTTCACGTGAACTTGCACGCACAATTGCAACAAACAATGGCACGCCAGTTGGAACAACTTGAAAAATACAACGTTTTTATGTATCGATTATGTGAGGCAATTTGTACCTGTAATTTCCAGTTTGTTTATTTAAATAATTCAATGTTTATTAGTATTCCTTTCCTTTATAAATACCTGAAGAAGGCTGCTATATGCCGAAACTAGTAGTATTTATCATTAAAATCTTTATATGTTATCTCGGTCTTGGAGTCATTAAATCTATTTTTTGAAATGTATAACAACCGAGTAAAAACTAATCGCCACATCTATATATATATATATATATAAATATGTATTCAAGATACCAAGTAATTTTATATAAACTTGGTTTTTAATTCTCAAGTGAGCAAACAGACAAGTAAATCAAGTTTGCACTAGACTTGCCGTAGTGCAAGTCTAGGCAACCCATGGTAGTGCCACTCTAGGCAACTCGTGGTAAAGGTGGATTAAGATCTGATCACCTTCCTTAGTATTTTTCCCTTAATGTAAAGCACATCCCCTTGCGGAGATGTATGATGCTATACATTAAAGGCAATGGTCACTACCCATACCGGTTTCGACTTTTATTGAGGTCTCGTCAGTGGGAGCCAGACCTGACAATGCTAAGGTTGAAGTAATGCAGAGCATGAGAATTTTACCTAAACAAGTTGACATAAGGTGCTTTGACCTTATTAAATAAAGTCTCAGGATGAGATATAGATGTAGAAAGTTTTTTTAACTTGGGTATATTATGTATTCAAGATACCAAGTAATTTTATATAAACTTGGTTTTTAATCCTATTTCCCAAGTGAGCAAACAGACATCTATATCTCATCCTGAGATTTTATTTAATAAGGTCAAAGCACCTTGTGGCAACTTGTTTAGGTAAAATTCTTAAGCTCTGCATTACTTCAACCATAGCATTGGCAGGTCTGGCTCTCACTGCCGAGACCTCAATAAAGGTCGAAACCGGTATGGGGTGACCATTGCCTTTAATGCATACCATCATACATCTCTGCAAGGGGATGTGCTTTACATTAAGGGAAAAATACTAAGGAAAGTGATCAGAGCTTAATCCACCTTTACGAGTTGCACTACCATGAGTTGCCTAGACTTGACTGACTTGTCTGTTTGCTCACTTGGGAAATAGGATTAAAAACCAAGTTTATATAAAATTACTTGGTATCTTGAATACATAATATACCCAAGTTAAAAACTTTATATATATATACAGGGTGTTCGGGATAAATTTGACAGTTTCGTAAGGAAAAAGAAAATCTTCTTTGTATCTATTAAATTTAATGAATTGACAAAAAAACATTACAGGCAGAGTTAATTACAATACTATCAACAAGATTTACTCAAAATAACCACCATTAGCATCGATCACAGCTTCAATTCTGCTTCGGAACCTCGAACAAGCTGATGCTACAGTCTCCCTGGGAAGGGCCGCAAAAACTGTTTTAATTTTATCCATTAACTGGGCTTTTGTATTACTGGAAGTGCGATTGGTGTCTTTTTCAACTGCGCCTCATACAAAATAATCCATGGGGTTAAGGTCTGGGGAGTTTGGAGGCCAAACATTTGGACTGGTGAAGTCGTAGAAATTTTCAGACAACCATTTTTGACTTTTCCCAGAGGTGTGGCAAGGGGCCGAATCCTGCTGCCATACATACGGCCTACCATTGGCTACCCTTGTTATCCAGGGCTTGACTACAGTTAGCAACTCCACGAACAAAGCCCGAATTCCAATGCCAGGGTTCTTCAACACCTGTTCCTGCAGATTTGCGAGGAATTCTGCTGTACGAACGCAATCAGATCGTCTGCTAGGGATCTTTCTTCTTGCTACATCCTCGTAGTCACCATTGCAAGTCTCTAGTTCATGCCTGATTGTTTTTACTGTATTCAGGGAGCATTGGGCAGCAGTCGTAATATCCTTATTTTGATGGCGGGCACGAATCATCATGATACAAGTTATTCTCTTCCATGATTCAGGTGGGTTCCAGCTATCCATCCTTTCTGACATCTTGTATATGAATGAAGAAGGGTCCAAACTTTTAAATGAAGAGAAGTGTGTGTTAATACATGTAACTTACGGAAAAATATAATTAATTATAAATATGTCAAATTTATCCCGAACACCCTGTATATGTGTGTATGTATATATATATATATATATATATATATATATATAGCATTTTTTTCATTTATTTTTATATAGTCTAGAAAACCTTCTCTAGAGACCAAACATGGAACTTTTTCAAGCCACTTCAGGCCTCCAATAAGTGGGTTTCGACTAATAATAAAATAACGAAGCACTAGTGGTGAGTAGAGGATTTTAAATGTTAAATGCATAGACAAACTAATTAGTGAGTAATCATATGGAGGATTTTAATGTGAAGAGATATGAGGCACTGGAAAGTAAAGAACAGTACATACCCAAATTAATGTAATCCTATTGCAATTATAAACAATGTATGCTTATAATTAAATCAGATATAATAAAGTGCATAGATTCAATAGTGAATTAATTTGTTTGGTGGAATAAAAAAAATCAAGTTTTGGAAGAAAAATCTCTTCTCTCTCTGAAACTGGCTAACTTAGCTTTATCTGAAAAGGCTAGAAAATGTTTCTCACACATTTTGATGATTAAAAGTTGCAGAGAAATAATACATACTATCTGATCAAAAATATCTGGACATGCCTTCATAGTTGTAGATATAGCTCTTTACATCACAACCATGGCTCATATAGGTATAAAATAAAAGAAGGATATCATCTTGCAGTCTTCATAGACAAAAAATAACAGTAAAATGGGGCATACTGAAGAGTTTCGTGACTTTCGACGTGGCATTCTCATAAGATGCCACCCTTT
Organism: Typopeltis vanoorti; assembly: GCF_054136105.1. NCBI lineage: Eukaryota > Metazoa > Arthropoda > Arachnida > Uropygi > Thelyphonidae > Typopeltis > Typopeltis vanoorti. The sequence continues at coordinate 92,567,800 of NC_143565.1, forward strand.
GAACAACTCAGTTTAGGAAATTTTTACTCTGTGTCTGCCCAGATCAACTGTAAGTAAAATTAATGTAAACATGGGTTTTTGGCCATACAGCCACACACCATGAGCCTAACATCAGCAAAGGCAATGCTGAATGTCGGGCAGAGTGGTGTAAAGCTTGCTACCATTGGACTCAGGAGCAGTGGAAACACATTCTTTGGAGTGATGAATCATGTTTCATCATCTGGAAATCATGGACTAGTCTAGGTTTCACAAATGCTGGGAGAATGCTACCTACTTGCATGTTTCACATCGACTGTGAAGATTGGTGGAGAAGGCATCATAATCTGGGGCTGTTTTCTGTAGCTCAGACTAGGCCCTCCAATTCCAGTAATAGGGAATCTTAACACTACCACCTATAATGGCAACAGCTCAGTGAAGGCCCCTTCCTATATCAACAATGCCCCTGTCCACAAAGCAAGGTCTGTGAATTTAAATTTTTCAGAAAATGGAAAACTATACTAAAATATTAATTAAAAAACTTGAATCAATACCTTCCAATATTTCGACAATGTTATATTGCCATCTTCTGGGAACATAAAACTATTGGTCCTAGAGTCCTAAAGGTGCCCCCCATAGCAGGCTAAATTGGGTCGTCTTGGCTGTTGGGCTGATGCTCTAAGGATGTAAGTTTCCCAAATTTGGGGCAGTTTTATGCACCCAAATTTGTTGAGATTTGGAAAATTTTTTAGAGCTGAGGCTGATTCCAGGAATAATCTTTCATATTTATAATTGCTACGGTGTAGTCAAGTATCTTTCTTCCAGCGTATTCTGTGGTGGATATCTAGTGCATGGTCTGCAAGTCCTGAGTAGCTGTATTGGTGAAACTGGATATAGTCTTTGTGTTCGGATATCCTGATATTAGCTGTCCTGCCTGTTTGGCCATAGTAAGACAGTTTACAGCTGCAAGGGACTTGGTATACTCCAGGTAGATCTAGGGAAAGTGGCTGGTCTTTGGTGGAGTGGATAAGGGATGCCAATTTCTTATGTGGTTTGTAACAGGTAATCAGGTCATATTTTTTTAGGATTTTTGTGAGCTTTTCAGACGTGCCCTGGATATATGGAATGGTGATAGATTTAGTGTAATCTCTGCTAAGAAAGGAGGGATGGGGGTTGTGGTTAACTGGTTTTAAATATTTTCTGTTTGGGGTTGTAACTATTGGCTAAGGTGTTAAGGATATGGTTTAGATCAGTAGTTAGGGCATTGTTGTCTGAACAGATTAATTTAGCCTTGTTATATAGGGTTTTTATAAACCCATATTGTTGTGTGTGTGTGGGGAGGATGATTGCTGGTTAATGTATCTACCTGTATAGGTCGGTTTTCTATAAACAGAGAAAGCCAAGGACCCATCAGGCTGGCATGTATTCAGAGTGTCTAGAAAAGAGGCTGTTGTTGTTGTTTTCTTTTTCTAAGGCGAACGGGATTCTGGGGTGTTGATTGTTTAAGTGTGTTAGGAAGTTGTGGAGCGTGTCTAAACCATGTGGCCAAATAGCAAACACGTCATCCATGTAGCATAGCCAGACAGTAGGTTTCTGTGGGGCTGAGTTTAAGGCTTTTTCTTCAAATGTCCCCATAAAGAAGTTTGCCAAGGGGGGGGAACCCATGACTGTACCCTCTATCTGTTTGTAGAATTTTTCTTCCCAAACGAAATAGCCTGAGTTAATGGTGAACTGAAATAGAGCTGAGATATTGGGAGGAAATTTAGCTTGGATGAGATCTAAGGTATCTTTGAGTGGGACATTTGTGAATAAGGAGGAGACATCAAAACTGACCATTATGTCAATGTGTTGGAGTGAGAGGTTCTCTATATACTGGCTTTAAAGTGGGTTGAGTTTTTAATGTGCGAGCACTTTGGCTAAATGTCTGGCTAATTTGTATGTGGGGGAATCAATGCCATCCACAATGGGATGTAATGGATTCTTCTTATGGATTTTTGGTAGTCCATATATTCAGGGGGGGGGGGGGTCTAGAGTTGAAGGGTTTTAGTCTGCTAGTCACTTCCTCAGGCCAAGAAGTCACCTTCTTAAGGAGCCTTTGGAGTGTTCTGATTTGGGAGCTGGTGGGATCATATTCAATGGGGAGGCAGGTAGAATGATCTAACAGTAAAGTTGAAAGCTTACCTGTGTAGTCTGTTTGGTTGAGAACCACAGTGGCATTTCCCTTATCTGCTTTGGTGATTACTTTTTGCTGTTGTTCTTCATTTCTTGTAGAGCATTTAGTTCTTCTTTAGATAGGTTGGTTTTTGATGGTTAAGCTTTGTAAGGACTCCAGCTACATCCAGTCTGATATTGTTAGCAATATGGATAGGAAGGTTGTGGATACCATGTTCTACCTGTATCATTATTTCTCCAGACAGTACTTTTTTCAGTGCTACAGCAAAGTTGTGGCCACGTGCGAGTGCGCTGAGTGCTTCAGCCTTCAAGGTAATGGAAGAAAGGTTAATTACCATGTTGAGAGGTATATGAGGTTCGGAGGCAGAGTTCTTTTTTAGATTTTTGGCCTCCGAATCTCAAATATCGCTCAACACAGTAATTAACCTTTCACAGTAATTAACAGCCACTGGACTTGCGGACCATACACTAGATACCCACCACAGAATATGTTGGAAGAAAGCCAGTATATTCTGTGGTGGGTATCTAGTGCAGAATACGTTGGAAGAAAGCCACTTTACTACACAGTAGCAAATATAAATATGAAAGATTGTTCCTGGAATCAGCCTCAGCTCTAAAAAATTTCCCAAATCTCAACAAATTTGGGTGCACGAGACTGTCCCAAGTTTGGGAAACTTGCATCCTAAGAACATCAGCCCAACAGCCAAAACAATCCAATTTAGCCTGCTAGTACCTTTAGGACTCTAGGACCAATGCCACTTGCCTTCTTCAGCCTCATTTACTCATTGTTAGTGCATGCAGGCACTAACAATGAGCAAATGGCTTCTGGGAACACACAACATAAAACTATGATATGTGTTCCCAGAAGATGGCAATGTAACATTGTGGAAATATTGGAAGGTATTGATAAAGGTTATTTTTAATTAATATTTTAGTATACATGGTCATTTCCTGAAAAATTTAAAGTCATGTGTAACTAACGTATAAGCTTATCTACAAGAATCAAGGTCTGTGAAGGAATAGTTTGACGAGATTAGTGTTGAAGAAATTGACTGGCCTGCACAGAGCCCTGATCTCAACTCCATCGAATAACAGTGCGATAAATTAGAACACTGATTGTGAGACATGCTGAATCACCAAACATCAGTAACTAACCTCGCTAATGCTTTTCTGGAAGAATGAAATTGCTGCATCAATGTAGTAAAATCTAGTGGAAAGCCTTCCCAGAAGACTGTTATAGCAGCAAATGGTAGCTCAACTCCATATCAATGCCTTTCATATTAGAAATAGAGTAGGGATGAACAAGCTTCCAGATATTTTTGATCAGGTGGTGTATTTCAGAATATAAAGGCTAAGTGGCTTTGTTGGAATTAAGACCTAAACAACTAAAGCAATGAGACCAGCGTATGGTGTTTGTTAATTGTGTGTGTGTTCTCTGAATGAGTTATCTTCACTCTCCATGCAAAATACCTACTTGTAAACATCTCACTGTATAAGGAGAGCATGATCATCCTTGATTACATCCTTCTTATAGCACTTACAGGAATGACCTCTTGTGCTCTCTTCTTCCCCACCCCATCCTCTGCCATTCTATGAAAAATTTCTTCAATGTTAATCTGATAAAAATGACTTACAAACTTATATGTATCAATCATATCTCTCCCCCTCCTCCACTTATTCCACCAGACTTTGTAAACTGAATTTTCTTAACTTTTCTTCATGCACAGCATTCCAAAGACAAGAAACTAACTTAGTCAATTGACTCTGGACCCTTTTCAATATCTCGTCATCATTTTGAAAACTAGGTGATTAAATCTGCATACATGGTCCAAATCAAGGTCTTATACAATGGAACCACAGTCTCCTTATAATTCAGTGTCGTCTGTATCACTGCCAGAATTCTTTGTGCTGTTCTCAGAAGTTTAGCAATGTCCTCTAATTTTAGGTTCCTATCCATTATCAACCTAGATCTCTTATTTTCTCCACCTTTTCCACTATATTCCCACCAAATGCACACTTGGTTTCTAATATTTATTTTCCAAATTTTAAAATCTTATGCTTTGCAACATCGAACTGGTAACTCCACTCCCATGTCCATTCAATTCCTCTTGTAAAGACTCATCTGCCCTATAATACCCAATTCTAGATATTTGTTCTCACTAACCTCTCCAACACTTTAAAGTTTGAGTCTTTTCACATCCCTCATGAAGTGGTACAACTTTGCCTACCTTCTACTCCTTTGGAATTTGGCTAAGACTGATATTAAGCAAGTATGTCAATCTTGTCAGCTCCCTGTAACATATCCTCAAAACACACAGTAATAAATCAAGTCCCCCAACCTGATTAACATCAAGTTCACTCGATTCTCCATATACCTCCTGCTCACTCACAGTCAGTTTCTCCTCTTCCTTTTCAACTGAACTCAAACTCTTCATGACATCACATTCATGAGGATGATATACCTTTATGAACTGATTATTTAACATCTCAACTATATCCTCTGCAGTGGTTATCCTTTTACCCTTTCACCAAGTAATATCATTAAATTAAAGATACCAAGAAATTATATACTTATTTTAATCCTTTATTCAAGTGTAAGCAAACAAAGTTTGCTCCTGAAGTATTTTCAGGACTGGGGCAACTCATATATAGAAACTAATGACTTCACATCACTTGCCTTAAATACTTCAGGTGCAAACTTTGTATGCTTACACTTGGATAAAGGATTAAACCAAGTATATAATTTTCTGGTATCTTTAATTTGTAGTATAACCAAGTGGAAAAACTTCCAACAACTCACATCATCCTTCCATAATTATTCTTTCTTCTGCTGGCTACATATCAAAACAACTCTCTAGGATTGTTTTTTGCTTCATTAGCTAACTGCTGCTAATACTGCACCTCTAATATCCTTTAGCAACCTAGTCACTTTCCTTGCCAGCTATTTGTACTCCTTACACAACTGATTATTGCCACTCATCTTATGAAATCTCCATAATGTCTTCCTCCTCTAGATTGCATGCTTAATTTCTTCATGCATCCATTTTAAACCTATCTTATTTAATCTTTGATGTTTGAATACATTTAAGCATTACTACTGCTACATAGTTCTTTAAGAGCATCCAAGTAGCACTGATCTCCTTCCCACACAACTCCTCATTCCATGATACCACTGCAAGCTATTTCCTCAGCATTGTAGTTTCACATATATCCTTTCCTCACAGGAGTCCTCATACTGTTGGCAATCACCCAGGTAATTATTTCATGATCACTCTCATCGAATGGAGGTAGATTTGACACCTCATTTACAATGACATCTTCTGATGAGATGATCAAATCTAATATACTTGAGCCTTGCATGCCCTCTGTTACATATTACCTAAGGTAGTTGTCCCTCAAAAACACAAGAAATTAATTTTCTTCATTTCCAGATGCTATTTTGCCATCCAAATCTATATTACCATAATTAAAATCACCAATAATGATCACCCCCTTCCTGTTTGCTTTTATATACTGCCCTTCACATTACAAGGCCTATAGCAACATTCAACTAAGTATCATCATCACCCTAGACCTCTTATTTCCTCCAACTTTCCACTAAATTCCCACCAAATGTATACTCTGAATCTAATATTTATTTTCGCCTTGCAGGAGCATAACTCCTTTTCTATCTTCACAAAGAATATCATACCCTTTTGTCTCTACTCCTATCAGAATGTTGTCCTCATCCAACCACATCTCACTTAATTCAACAATTTCTGTGAGAAATTGCATTTTAACTCTAACCAACTTCCTTGTACCATCACAGGCCTAATACTGGATAATATAGCAGAAACTGTCCCCAGAGATCAACAGCTCAGAAATTGAGAAAGCCATAAGTCTTAAAAAAACGGAAAAATTCCTGGCACAAATGAGATAAAGATCAAACATTTATCTTATTTTTGTTGCTTATTGTTGAAATTCTACAAAAATGTTATTATTAGCAGAACAAGATAAAATCAAAGATAATCCTCTTATACAAAAAAAAATTCTTATATAAAGTTGATCAGATATAAACACCTACAGATCAATCAGTCTCACTTCCCATAAGTCATTTATCAGTTATTCAAAGGACTACTAGAAGTAAACCATCCATATGAACAAGCAGGATTTATGAAAAACTTTTCTACAACAGTTCACTTGCATGTAATAAATCAAATTACCAAAAAATACAATGAATATAACAAACTTCTACGTGTCGCTTCGTTTATCAACTCGACTCCATAGTCATGCTGCTCTTTTTATCTACTCTAGTGGAACAAGGTATAAATGTTAAAATATATCAAACTATATTCCAGCTATTTAAACAAAAGCCAAGCAGCTGTTTGCACAGAAAGAAAGAAAGAGTACTTGCCAATTAATAAAAGTGATAAAAACAAGGTGACCCAATAACCCTACTTTTTATAGCTACACCTGAATGTATGTTCAGAAAACTTGACTGGACAAACAAGGATATCATCACATTAAGAAACTAAGCAATCTTCAATTTGCCAATGACGCTGCCACCTTCTTAGAAGATTCTACTGAATGGAATGGAGATGAGAAACAAACTGGACAACACAAGCAAGTTGGTGGGGCTTGATATGAATTTTACAAAAACAAAAATTATGACTAATAGCTCAAAAATTTATCTTTCTAGAGCAGAAATATTCTTTCAGACAAGTGTACCAGAGTATACGTATCTGTGAGCAATCATATTCTTCAATAACAGACAAGACCTAAGTGTAGAGGAACTGAAGAATGGAATAATTACTGGATGAAGGGTGATTTCTCCGTCTCTCAAAAGGAAGCTATTGGATTCTATTATATTGTTCACATTGGCATATGGTCCCAAAGCTGATCTTTGGGGAAAAAAAAAAAAAAAAAAAAACTTCCAAGTATGCCAATGAGCAATGGAGAGATGTGTTTTGGGAATTGAAAAAGTAGAGCAGGTAAAATGTTCAGACATTAGGCAGGTTAAAAAAAATTATTGATGTTATACAAAAAAGCCAGACAAATAAAGTGAAACTGAGCTGGCAAGTCGCTACAATGAAATGCACAGTCCCTGCTATACTTTTGTTTCTCAGAGTGAAAGAGAGCAGGAGAACCAGCAGGAGGTGAAGAGATGAGATCATAGGAATAGAAGAAAACAAACAGAATGAGAAAATATACAATCTGTCATTGCTGTCAACAATTTTTTTTAAGAATCTCCTATGCACTAATTCAAATTTTTTCATCCATTGTAATTCTTAGTACAGATTATATGCATTCTGATCTGCAAACTTTTTTACATGTTCTTCTTTTTAATATGAAATTCAATTTTATCCTACTCAAGACTAAATGGTGATCACTTCCAATTTCAAATCCTGTGTACACCATGGTGTCCTGCACCCAGGGGAAAACATCACTATCAACAATAACAGAGTCAATGAGACTTTTCTTATTCCTTGCCTCTTCTCTCCATGTGAATTTGTGCACATTTTTAAGTTGGAACATGGTGTTAGCAATAACCAGTCCATGTCCTGAGGAGAAATCCAACAGGTATTTGCCATTATTATTAGCTTTGCTCTTTTCTCCAAATTTTCCCAAAATATTTTTGTATGTCTGACAATCACTTCCTACTCTATTTAGATCTCCAACAAGGACCAACTTTTCCTTTTTCATTGTGTCAGTTGCTTTCTCTGAAGCCTCATAAAATTCCTCCATTTCTACTTTAGTAGAGCCTTCTGTGGACCATAGGCACGAATAAGTCTCATTGTCCAGTTTTCCATTCTGATATTTGCCCACATCACTCTACTTGATATTGCTTGCCATTCAAGAAGATTAGCCTCGTATTTTGTTCGATACTTTCGCTATATCTTCTTTTCCCTGACTGTCATTGTCTGAATATAACATTTTGTATTTATTGCTCAGAAAAACTCACCAGATTTTGTGTTTTATGTTTCAGTCGCCCCTATTATGTCAATCTGGCATTTATCCAATTCTTCAGCTAGCTCCATTTCTTTGCCATTCAGGCTTTATATGTTGATAGTACCAATGACCTATTATTACTCAACTGACCTTGTATACCTTCGACCAAGAGTCGTCATCCTAGCCTTCAACCAAGAGTGAGCAATGAACAGTAAAGTCATTAAAGAAATGTCAGATAACATGCAAGTTATTTTATAAAAAAAAAATTGATATTTTGTGCATGGCAATATCTCTGAAATTCTTAGTAGAGGTTATATGCATTCTGATCAATTCACACTGGAAGCTGATTTAGATATTTTGAAATTTTAAAATAAAAAAAGTTGATATTAAAACTTGTTTTTATTTCATTACTAACCATTTCCAACAGCTTACGTTCCTCCTCTTCTTTCTGCAGATCTTCCAAATCAATTTCTGGCTCAGCACAAGATGTTCTTCGAGAACCCTATAAATGAAAAATAAGTCTGATTATATTTCTGTAATTAATATTATTTCATTTATAAGGAAATTTCTTTAAATTCTACTAGGAGTGAGCATTATTGCAAAACCATTCACAACTCATAGTGTAATAATCTGTAGATCATCTGTATGTGTTAAAATACCCTTTAGCATTTTATTTAATTAAAAGTGTGTAAACTTTAATCCTCTCTTTATAGTTACCAGTTTCTTTTGCTAACTATATCATGAGAAAAATGCAATTAATTGCTTTCTAATATACATTCTATAATATAATGTATTTCTGCATTGTTTATAACATGTTTACATATAATAGTTTCTTCCTTTCAATAATTTTTCCTTCAATCAAGTGAGAGATTCACTTTATTGAAGTTCATATATGCAAAATAAGAATTGTAATTTAATGTTTTTGATGTATTCATAATATACAAGATAAAAAAAACTTATTTCAGTCAAAATGTGAGATTTTACCATTTTTAGTACATAATGGTTCTTGTTTCATGAATGAAGATGACTGAAACCAGAAGTATCATGTGTACTGCAACATGCATGACTGAGAAGAACAAGGTAACTATGATACAGCTTTTGTAAAGAAATAGAGGAAAATGTTTTGGACTTGACATTGAAATCTTTCACAGAGAAAGAAAAACATTTAAAAGTTTGTTAATTGCTATGTTAGAGTTGTTAGAGAAACGACTATAGTTGTTAGAGAAGAAATGTTTATAAGTTATCCACCACTATATCTTAGAACAGTAAAGACATATCAGGAGAATATATATCTTTATTAATTTTCTTTCATATAGAAAGAAAAATAAAGTCTGAAGGTGATTATTATTATTAACACCAGGCTCCTTATACCCTGTCACACCCTCCTTATATAACTTCCAGAGATGTTCCCTTGTTCTACCTCCTTCCCCTATTCTATGAAAAAATTTTTCCGCATTAACTTGGTAACCTTTACCAACTTGAATGTCTCAATCATATCCTCTCTGTCTTCCTCCCATTCACAAGGCTTTGCAAACTGCATTCCCTCAATCTGTCTTCATATCCCAAAAGACCAGTTACCACCTTAGTCAGTCCTCTCTAGACCATTTCCAGCATATTCTCATTACCATGAAAACAAGGGGAACAAATCTATATACAAGAATCCATGCAAGGCCTAATCAAGGCTTTATGGATTACTATATAACCAGAATCTCTTTATTTCAAGTTAAGGTCCTCTGAATTATTGCCATTATCTGGATGTGACAACTTGTACTATGTGATTTCTGAAATTCAGAAAAAAAGTAAAGATGACTGGTTCAAGACTTTTTTGAGAAATCTGGCAACTTTGTTTATCGTGAATATTACTCATGATTTTTAAAAGGAATGTGGGAGCATTTGAATTTAAGAATTTACAAATCCAGAGTTTTATTGAGAAGGATAAAGAAGAGGTTTTCACTGCTAAAGAAAAGAGACCTATTTCCTCAAACTTTTATTACAAGTGAGTGCAATCAAATGAACTAAATGTGCACTTTAAAATAAGCACATTAGAAGAGATTAAAATTTTCTTTTTGCTGAAGCAGATAACTTAATTTTGGGTCCAGTTTTTATTTATTTCTTTTTTAGTCATAGAAGGAAATATTTATTGAAGTCATCTTTGCAAGAAAAATATATAAACTGTATATTTTCTTTTTAATTAAGGAGTGCGAAGACTCAATTCTCTTGAGATTGTTTTGAAATAACAGAAAGGAAAGAATTATCATTAGCAATATATACATCTAGGATCAAACTTGTGTACTTGGTTTTCTTTATATATTTTAAAATAAAATAATAAAAATTTCTTTATAAAAAAAAATAATGTAATACCATTGCAGTCAATAGGACAACTATCGCAGATAAATTACTTGTTTACATCAATGTCAATTAGTACATGACTGTCTCAATAATGAACATATCATTGAAATAATTTTTGCAATTTAAACCACTTTTAAAAATGGTTTAGAAGTCGAGATTAAACTGAAATTAAAAACTAGTAGTCCTTATCATTTCTTCTAAGGCCAAACTCTAGGCTTTGACACATCCAGTAGTGTATGAAGTATCTATGAATCAGGCTGTAATTCAGTCTGATTCACAGCCAGGAAAGAACTGTTAACATTCACCTTGAAAAATATACTTTAGAATATTAAGTAGTCTTGATATTATAAGACTGTAGGATTGGATGGGATATCACCATGTGTATAACATATATATTAACAGAAGGCTGGGAAACAGGAACAATCCCAGAAGAGTAGAAAAAAGGGAAAAATAGTACCACTGCATAAGGAAGAATCAAAGTAGTAACAAGTATAGTGGTGAAGGTATTAGAGAAGCTGGTTAGAGACAAAATATAAACTTGGATTGATGAGAATGGAAATATTTTGAGATAGTATGGGCATGTTAAGGGGAAGGTAATGCTTTAATGAACTTGGTTTTATAATAGGGCAACTAGTGTAATGGACAGAGGAGATGCTTATACAGTGATTTATCTGGATTTTGCTGAAGCATTTGAGTACCACATGATAAACTACTGTTGAAATTGAGCAGGATGGGGGATGGACAGTTGTTTGATAGCTTGGTTAAGGGAATGGTTGATTGACAGGATTAGATGGATGAAAAAAACTGTTACTCTTAAAAGATTCTTCTTCAAAAGTGTCATATCATTCTGAGAAATGGCCTATGTTCTGCAGAACATTTGGCCAAAAAAAAAAATACAGATGCAAGAACTTCAAACCATCTAGGAGACTGCAATTTTGTATCTAAATCAACAAAGAAACTAGTCACATTTGCAGATTACAATTTGACTGTAATCGAAGGGCAAAGATACAAATAACACTCAACCACATGTACAATTAATTAAAAACACAACCACTGAAGATAGTAAATTTAAAAAAAAAAAAATTCTCAACAGGAACTACAATACCTGTCTTATGAATAATACTAACAGTAACCTCTCTAATGTGAAGGCAAACCCAAAGGCAACAAAACTGGAGTAAAAACTGACAAAGTGAATAATTAAGAGAGGACGGCATGAAAAACTGCAGAACCTCTACACTAGGGCTTCAGGTAGAAGAAGAGGACTGACTAAATTAGTAAGTGTTTAATTTACCCTCCCCACCAATAAGTGATGTATACAGGGCTGATATACATCAGTCAAAATAGCTGAAATATCTTATCCCATCCTATATTAATATTCATTTATAGACCCAAAGGGCTGTAACAAGATTATCTAAAATAATGCCCACAACACTGATCACCGCAATATTCTTGCTGGCCTGATTGGCTGAACGATAAGCATATCCGCTCTCCAGCCAAAAGGCTGCTGGTTTGAATCTGCCCTGGATGTTTGTGATTGTCTGTGAAAGTATTAGTGGTGGTGGTAGATGGTGTTGGTGTAGTTGCAGTTAGTGAAGAGTTGTAGAGTAGGTTCCCTCCCTCAATGAGTCTTTGGACTCCCGAAGGTGTTACATAATAATAACAGTCAACCAAATGTGCTTTCATAACCCTAACTGCTACTAAACAAGATAGAAGGTAGTTAAACTGCTTAAATGACAAACAGCCTACTATCTCCATAATTCAATATGTTGGTCAATGTTCTTTGGTCAGTCTGTTTTGCAAGGAAAACAAAGTCTTTGAGAGGGAAATCTCTGTTAAGAGTTTATTTTTCATTTGGTTAGACTATAATAAGTTTAGTTTAATCCTTTATCCAAGTGTGAGCAAATAAAGTTTGCACCTGAAAGTATCTTCAGGACTGGGGTAAGGTAGTGCAACACCAGGCAACTCGTTGCAAAGGTGGAGAAAGCTCTCATCACTCCTATCTCAGTATCTCCCATAATGCAAAGCACATCTCCTTGCGGATATGTGTAATGCTTATGCATTAAGGCAAGGGCCAACCTTATATAGGGTTGCACACCCTTTGGCAACTCCTATAGGTTAGGATGACCTCTCATTGTTTCTGCCTTTGTATCTCCACTACTGGGCCTGGCTCCCACTGACGAGACCTCAATAAAGGTCGAAACCGGTATGGGTAGTGGCCCTTGCCTTAATGCATAAGCATTACACATATCTGCAAGGAGATGTGCTTTGCATTATAGGAGATACTGAGATAGGAGTGATGAGATCTTTCTCCACCTTTGCAACGAGTTGCCTGGTGTTGCACTACCTTACGCCAGTCCTGAAGATACTTTCAGGTGCAAACTTTGTTTGTTCACACTTGGATAAAGGATTAAACTAAACTTATTAGAAATCTCTGTTAGCTCCATATGATATTAACTCATCAGTTTGAAAAGGCTTCATAAACGTGTTCCTTGAATCCTAGATAGGAAATGAATACAGGTCTTTCCAACCAAAGATTGTTGTACTGATTGTGGAGGACTTTAGTTTAACATAGCAACCAATTTTTTTATGACGAGTTTCTACATGTCAACTATCTAAGTGCTGAACTGATTTTGGGAGTTTATTCTGTGAATTCATAACTGCTTCCTTTTTTTTTTCTTTTTCTTTTTTTTCACACAACTAGTAACCAATATTTGGTTGCTAGTTGTGTGCCCATAATTGTGTGCTTCCATAATTTTATGGAAAGTTAGCAATTATTGCATTAAAAATCTGTGCAGTTTTTGAGTAAAAACTAATTTCAATCCAAAAGGTTTAATGGTTTGGCACAAATTCCTCTAAAAGGATGAGGATGTATTAATAAATTTAGTTTAATCCTTTATCCAAGTATAAGCAAACAAAGTTTGCACTTGAAAATATCTTCAGCCCTGAGGTAAGGTGGTACATCCCTTAGCAACTCGTAGCAAAGGTGGACCAAGCTCTCATCACTTCTTGTTTCAGTATCTCCCATAATGCAAAGCACATCTCCTTGTGGACATGTATACTGCTAGACCTCAATAAAGGTCGAAACCGGTCTGGGTAGTGGCCCATCCCTTAATGCATTGCAGTATACATGTCTGCAAAGAGATGTGCTTTGCATTATGGGAGATAGTGAAACAAGGAGTGATGAGAGCTTGGTCCACCTTTGCTATGAGTTGTTAAGGGTACCTTAACACTGAGGTACCTTATCTCAGTCCTGAAGATATTTTCAGGCACAAACTTTGTTTGCTTACACTTGGATAAAGGATTAAACTAAATTTATTATAGTCTACCCAAGTGGAAAATAAACTTCCAACATCTTTCTCTAAATCTAGATGAGGATATATTTTCCAAGTAAGGACCACTATTTTAAAATCGGTGTTAATGTTAAAAGATTTATTTTCCTGATGTGAATAATGTGACTTCTTAACAGAAAAAGAATACTCACTGGTTCTGTAGCCACTTCAATTCTGTCCAGTTCTTCTATTGCCTAGAAAGTATTTGACAAGTCATATCATTGAAGACATTAATACTGTATAACTGGTTATAAACAAATTTCATATTAACGCATGAAAATGAAGCATATATTAAAGAAAACTATAAGTTTTTTGTTTTTTTTTCAAATATGCCATTAAAATAGTTAAACAAATTGTAAAAGACTTAAAAATGCACTCATTCAAAGAATACAACTGAAAACGTTTTTTTAAAATGCTTATCACACCATAAGCCTATCACTAAGCAGAGAAAATATTTTGGAATGAATAGTTTAGTCAGCTACAGTTTGGAGTTTTTACTAATAAGCAAGACAAAGATGCAAAAGGATTCTACTCAAGTGATCTGTTGAAATGATTAGACTACTGTTATTATACTGAACACACACGAATTATACAGAAGGAACTTTTCAACAAAGTACTTATTAACAAATCCATAGTCAAGAGACTCACTGTGAGAAGTCTCTGTGAGAAGTGAGAACACATTCACACTTTTCATAACACACTCTGACAACTCATTCCACACACTCAATATAACGCTATTTCACAAATAATAATATTAATCTGGTATGTCCTCCGCCCCCCCTTTAGCACCAACTTAAAAATTCTTTGTTGTATCACCTTATCTATGCCTCTCCAGTAAGCATTGCAATTTTCTTTTCCTCAATTTCTCCACATAATCAGTACACTAGAGTCCTGATTGCTTTATTTACTCATTTTTGGAATAGAGTTCTCTCATCAATGGAACAAAATTCCAAATTTAGGCATAAATAGTTGTAAAAAAAGTTTTTTCATTTAGTTTTACACTAAAGTTACCAAGAAATTATATTCTTGTTTAATTCTTTATCCAAGTGTAAACAAACAGTTTGCAATTCTGATGTAGGCCAATCTAGATCCACAGAATCAAGATTGGTCTACATTATTGGTCTACCTCTGGACCCATTCCAGGGAAAGGTTTGGAGAAACCTGTGGCATTGCTCTCAACACCTCCAAGGCTTATGATAGGATCTGGCACTGAGGGGTTCTTAACAAGTCACCATTATTTGGAATGTCTTCGTCCTTGTGTTGGATTGCCAGTTTTCTCTCAGATCGATCCTTATATGTAATGGTGGAAGATGTTTTCTTTTCAGACTTTCCTGCTAATGACTGAGCCCTGAGAAAAACAGTCATTTCACCCACCCTCTTCCTGATTTATATAAATGACCTGCTTTCATTGACTGCAAACCCTATTCATAGTTTCATGATGATAGCACACTCCACTCATCTACCAAGCTTTAAGATCATCTAAATAATGCCCAGAACACTGATTGCTGCAATATTCTTGATTGAAGTGAAAGCAGCCTAGTCAACCTCGATGCTTCCAAAATGGTTTGCTTGTTTTCTCATAAAAATGACCTCACATCTTCTCCACTTAGTTTTGATAATATTTTGCTCAACAGTCACCAGATCTCTCTTCTCAACTCTTACTCGAAACCATTCATGACACAGTCATATCACTTCTATAGCATCATCAGCTTCCAAAATACTTAGTATCCTTTTCCACTCAAAATGGTACTTTCTGTTGAACAGCTACTTACTCTGTATAAATCCAAAATCCAACCAATACTGAAATACTGCTCTTATGTTTGGATGGTGCATCTAAGACCTCCCTAAAAATTCTTGATGCTGTTCAGAAAAGGGCAGTCTGGCTGATTAATGACACATCTCTTACAGACCCTCTTCAGCCACTTTCCTATAGAAGATCAGTTTCTTCAGTCTCTTCTACAAATATTTCGATAGCCATTGTTCAGCATAACTAGCATCCACTATGCTTCAATTTCTGACAGATCTACAGTAACTCGAGCAACAGCTGCTCAACATTCCTTCACAGTCAAACTGCATACTGACTGAACCTGCTACTAGCAGCCATCTTTCATTCCATCCAGCTCAATTCTGTGGAACAGTCTCTCCCAAGAAGCATTTCCAAATGACTACAACCTCCAACAGTTCAAGAATAATATCAATAGATTACTCTACTCCTGACCCCTGCTCACACACAGCATTTATTTTCTATAGCAGGGTCAATAAATTATGCAAAACCCTACTCGTCGTACAACAAATTTACTTACCCAAGATTACCCAGCAATTTAATGACACGTCACAAAAAGTCAATAGGAGTTCCGCAAAATAATTAATACTGCTGTACTGTGAATGAAGCAATTATTTATTTATTATTAAATAAAAATTATTCTATTTTGTTCCTTTGCAGTTCCTTACAGCTAGCAAATCTGCCCTGGGCAAGCATATTTGTTGAGTGCTGTGCTATAGGTTTTCTACCTTTCATGTGTAGGAGTAATATATGTGTGTGTGTGTATCAGTGCCGCCGCATGCCCATTTTGGTTGGGTGTGCTGTCGTGTGGAAGAACTAAAGCTTTGTGTTATGTAACCCACGCTACAAAATCCACATCAGTTTGACCGTATGATTGCATTTTTTTTATCGATGTATGAAAGTTTTGAAAGTGCATAGTGCTCATCTTAATTGATCTAATGTAATTGATTGTAGGATAACTTTAAAAACTTTAATTTATTAATTAATTGTAACCAATTCGCAGAGTGTGGGAACAATCTGTTTGTTTTTGAATTTATTAGAAAACAACAATGAAGGAGAATGCTCTATTTGGTTGGTATATATGAATTACTCAAAGGTGAAATATGTGAACCATCATTTATAAGACATGCGAGAATGGGAAATGAAAGGAAAGAATAAGTGAGTATAAATACTTGCTTTAATGGCAAACAAATTATTAATAATTACATTTGTGATGTGTGTGTCCCATAAGTTGCTGGGTACAGCGATTAGCACAATCCTATAAAGTCTAGACATGAATAAGTGAATTTATGATGGCACAATTAAAAAAAAAAAACTTACGAGGCGACGGAGAGTATGGCAAGAATAAATATGGTTTGATGGAGCAGCAAATCATCTCGCAAAATTTGTTGCGCATGTTATGTGTATATTTTGCTCCGTTTTCTAAGAATTTTCTTTGGTTTACTGAGACTCAGTATACACTTTATACAAAACAGGATACATAATATCCAATCGTTATCAGAATTATCCAATTATCCACACTTTTGGGAATCCTACATTCATTAGTTTCTTTGGTGCAGCGGCTCTTCTGTCTTATCAATCTCACATATGCCAGTATTTTGTTGTAGATCAACAATGTCTTATAATACACAGAAGTATTCATTTTTATTCAGGGATAGATAATTTTCTACTGTCTGTTGTTTCTGAAGACTAGAATGAAAATATCTATATTGTTAAAAAACTTTCCATCCTCAAACACAGATGTTATACTGCACAAGCAAGAGAAACAATTAGCTTTGTTTATCATTAAATACAATAAACAGATTTTTAACATCTGTGAACTATATTTAGGAACAATTAGTGTAAAACAACTTGAAGGACACACTTAATGGAAAAACACTACACTCCCGCAGGCTATGCTACATGCAAGCAAACAAAACAGATGAAACATAACACCTAATTAAACACATTTGTCTTAACATTCGCTTTCAAATTTTCAGTTCCAGGAAACATATATAACATCTGTTTGTTACAACAACCATTGGATACAGAAAGCACTCAATTTATGAAAAGCAAAATGAATATATATATATAACTTGAAATTAGTTTGAATTGTATTTCAGATATTCAATATCACCCAGACACTTAAATGCTAATTGCACTGAAGTATCTGGGTAGAACTAAAGCTTTGTGAAAATGCGACTGCTCGACATGGAACCGCAGAAATATGCTAAAAGCTAGTACCTGCCAGGGAATAAGGGAAGGGCAGACACCAGGTGCAAACGAGATGTGTTAATATAATTTCAAATATGGAAAGCATAAAGGTCAAATGAACAATAGCTAAAGCTAAAAGTCTTTAAATATCTAACAGAGGATCATACTCACGGAGCACATTAATTGTATATAATTTCCTTGATTAGCTGAATCTTCAGACTCATTATGATCTCACAAAGGAAGTTCTTGCTTAGCCAAATAGCATAGCATACATTATCATTAATCTATTTAAAATGTCTGTTTTTCTTTAACTGTTCATTATGATGAGTAACTTCAATTTTTCTTTGTCAAGGAGACTGTCAATTCTTTGTTTTCTAATCTTGAGATTTAAAAATAATCGAATATCATTATTATTCGGGACAACTCCAAGGAGTCCACAGACTCATCGAAGGAGGCCATAACATCATGTCAAGAACAACTATTCGACATTCACACAGTATCTATCATACCTCGCCTTGAACTTATTCACGGTCATAGCACCCACAACAGACTCTGGCAGCTTATTCCACTCATTCACCACTCTCCAAGTAAAAACCCTAGCGTTCTAACACACCTGCTAACCACATTCTTGCCCAGCATCCATGTATGGCCCCTAGTCCTCTCACCACCAGTACTATTCTCAAAAATATCTTCTGGATTAATCTTATAGAAACCCCTCAGTAACTTGAATGTTTCAATCATATCACCCCTTTTCCACCTATCAACCAATTTTTGCAACTCACAAATCTTCAACCTGTTCTCATAAGGTTCATTCCACAGACCTGCTATCATCTTGGTCACTCGTCTCTGGATCCTCTCCACCTCCTCCCCATCAAGAAGAAATCCTGGTGCCCATATCTGGGTACAGTAGTCTAGATGGGGTCAAGGCTCGATACAAAGGAACAATAACTTGTTTGTCTGTGCTTGTTAAAGTATTTTTCAGAAGCCAAATGATTTGATGAGCTGATTTAGCCACTTTTGCAAAGTGCCCCCTAAACTTCAATTCCCAATCCATCAACACTCCCAAATCCCTGGCCTCATCAATCTCCTGGAGTACGGTTCCACCAATGTGATATGCTGCTGCTAATCTTTTCACCCCAAAATGCATAACCTTATACTTTGCTAAATTGACATCCATTTTCCCTAGCCCAGTCCTCCAAACTATCCAAATCATCCTGTAAAATTTTGCCATCCTGTGCACTCACAATTGTTCTACCCAACTTTGCATCATTAGCAAACATGTGAACACTTCCTCTCAGATCCTTTCCTATATCATTGATGAACAAATTGAAAAGTAGTGGTCCAAGAACAGAGCCCTGCGGCACACCACTAGTCACAAGCCGTCTTTTGCCAAAAGACTCAACTTCTGAATAAACCACTCTCTGGTATCTCTCCAGCAACCATCCTCCTACCCATATCACCAACCCTATATCCATCCCCATCTGCTCCAGTTTACTGATTAGAGTACCATGTGGTATCCTGTCAAAGGCCTTTGCAACGTCCAGTAGAATCACTGTAAACCCATTACCCTTATCCAGTTCAGACGTCACTGTGTTATAAAACGTGAGCAAGTTACTGAGACATGATCTGCCCTTCACAAAACCATGCTGTCCCCCATACAATATCCCATTTTCATCTATCCAATCCTGTATTCTTTTCTTGACTAATTTCTCAAAGACCTTGACAACGGTTCCTGATATGCTAATCGGTCGGTAATTTACAACAGCAGTCTTGGAACCTCCTTTATGCAGTGGAACAATTTTCCCCTCTTTCCACCCCCTCAGGACCAACCCAGACCCGAGACTCAAATTAAACAAAATGGTCAAGGGAACTGACAATTCTTTAGCCGCTTCACGTACGACACGAGCCGGAATACCATCCAATCATGAACTATTGACATTGAGGTTTTGCAATAGACTACTCACCTCCACTTCATTCACCACAATTCCCATATAATCTATTCATTCATTCATTCATTTCTGCAATGTCACCACCTGGATGATATATTATTGCAAAGTCCTCACTCAGTAACTCAACTATATCAACTGATTCAGTTACCTCCCTACCATCGGCATGCTTTAAAATCATTCTGCCATATACATTTTTTCTTTTACTTACAACATATCCTGTTTAGGATTCTCTTTAGCCTGCATGGCCAATATTCTTTCATAATCCTTTATTGCTTTTCTTACCACACTCGTTACC
The DNA here is from genome assembly GCF_054136105.1 of Typopeltis vanoorti. Lineage (NCBI taxonomy): Eukaryota > Metazoa > Arthropoda > Arachnida > Uropygi > Thelyphonidae > Typopeltis > Typopeltis vanoorti. Next base: position 92,587,774 of record NC_143565.1, read on the forward strand.
CTTCTAGCCTGCGCTCATGTGCCTGCCGGTCACCTTACTCCTTAAATTCCCTCCATGGTTGTTTCTTTTTTTGCAGCTCAAGCTTAATGGTGTTATTCATCAATTTAACCCCTAGTTGATTTATTATTCAGACTCTAGGTATACAATCAGCCATTGCTTCATGCACACACTTCTTAACTGCCTCCCATGCACTATCAACTTCTAGCCCTTGCAGTTGTACATGCCATGGCACTGAACTAATCAAACTCCTAAGCTTGTCATACTTACCAGCCCAATAATTCCACATGTACCCTGTCTTAATTGTAAATTCCATACTTTTAGCCACCTCCCAAGAAAAGACCCTATGATCACTCTCACCAATTGGTGGCAGTGTGGTCATATTTGTTACAGCCAAATCCTCAGTAGCAATTACTAAGTCAAGCACATGATGACCCCTAGTATTTTCCATTACATGCTGTTGCAGATAGTTATCCCTTAATAACCGCATAAAATCCAATTCCTTCCTCCCATGTGTCCTCTCCTCACTCCAATCAATGCGACCATAGTTGAAATCTCCCATAATAATTACCCTCCTTCCACTCATTTCTTCTATTTGCTTGTGCATACTATCTCCACCATATTTTCCATCACCTGGTCTATAGCAGGTGATGAAAAGAACAAAATATAAACAACCTGGTGTATATTTTGTTCTGCTAGCCACAATTTCACAACAAATATCCTCAAATGTGCTCTTTTCTCTATCCTACAATTCAACTTCTACTCTCCTTGGCTACAGCTCATCAGCTATCATCAACAATACTCCTCCCCCCCATTTTATTTTCCCTGTCATTCCTGAACACACTATACCCATCACATTCAATCCCATTAGCTATATCATCTACAGTCAGTCATGTTTCACTAATGCCAATAACCTGTGGTCTGGAAGTGCCAATCATGGCCAAAAATTCTTCCTTCTTGTTTCTAATACTACTAGCATTAGTGTACATGAATTTCAGATCCCCGTTAGCCCCATCCCTACCTTGATGCCTTATACTAACTATCCCATTCTGATTTGTTGTCCTTATTTGCTTGGGCATATTATACTCATTCATACACTCAACTGCCTCCCTAAGGTCTGCATTCCTACCCCCCCCCCCCCCGGCCTTAATAAATCTAGTTTCCCTGATTCTGCACATCCACTTCATTCAACAACACTTTTTCAAGTCTCCTTACACCGAATCCATTCAAATGCAAGCCATCCATCTTATATAGATCCTTTCACCCATCAAACTCACTCCACACGTCCACAAATTCCACACCACTCATCATACATAACTGACGCATAAAGTCATTTGCAATTATGGCCCTACTTTTAAACACTTCACTGTCATACTGTGGCAAAAGACTAATCATCCTTCCTCTCTCACTCATTTATTTTGCTACCTCAAACAATTCATTCAGGTCCTCTGTCATTTCCATTTTATCTCCTTTCAAATTATTCATACCTGCCACAACAATCATTTCTTTCACCTTTCCTTTTGCTCTCTAATAGACTCAGTTACGTCCTTTATGGTCACACCAGGTTGGTACGATTTTGTCAAATCCTCTACTAACACACTTCATACTAATGAATCTCCATACAGCACTCTCTCCTTCATTTTGTTTAAGTTCACACATACTCTTATTTTTCCTATCATACTTTTTTTATTATTGGCTGGTACACTCAGTAGACTTTTGTTCATACGCTCTAGCTGCCGCTTTGCTCTTTGTGTCATTCCGCTCAACAATGCGATCTCACTCATAGCATCTATCTCATCTTTTTTATTTTCTGTTAAACCATTAATTTGCTCTGTATTAATACCATCATTCACACTTTCTACATTCACGCCCTCACAGTTCTCTGGTACAACCTCGCCATTTCTTATCATATCACTATTTTCTTCATTCTGAAGTTTGATAAAAATATCACACTCACGACCTGAAGTACACTTTAATTCCTCATTTTCCTTACATTTTTTACACACATTTACTCCTTTATTATCATCTAACCATACACCAACCACACTCCACAAACCTTACATTTTGCAGATAGTACACTGAATAATCTCCTTTATATTACAGTTAATGAATAAAGATGGTGAACCATTATTACTAGACACCATTTTCCTTCTTACTGGAGCCATACTCACTTCTATCGTACTTTATCAAATTAATAATGAAACACCAAAAACACACAAACAGACACACTAAGATACGCAAAGCAAACAAGACTACTTAATATTCAAGTAAATCTGTCAATGATAACTTAAAATAACACTTATCTTATCAGGAGCTCTCAACGAACACTACACACTACGAATCCCTCTAGCAGTAACCTTCGAATATGTGGTTTGATGCTTTAGAAAAAGCAACTGACACAATGAAAAAGGAAAAGTTGGTCCTTGTTGGGGATCTAAATAGCATAGTAGGAAATGATTGTCAGACGTACAAAAATATTTTGGGAAATTTGGAGAAAAGAGCAAAGCTAACAATAATGGCAAATACCTGTTGGATTTCTGCTCAGAACATGGACTGGTTATTACTAACACCATGCTCCAACATAAAAATGTGCACAAATTCACATGGAGAGAAGAAGCAAAGAATAAGAAAAGTCTCATTGACTATGTTATTGTTGATAGTGATGTTTTCTCCCTGGTGCAGAACACCAGAGTGTACAGAGGATTTGAAATTTTAAGCGATCATTATTTAGTCTTGAGCAGGATAAAATTGAATTTCATATTGAAAAGAAGAATGTGTAAGAAATTTTTAAACCGAATAAAAGTTGAACAGCTCTCAGATGTGAACTGTAGACTAAAATACACAAAAATTATTGAAGAAAAAATGAAAGAGTTTGAGAACAGGAACCAAACTTGGAAGATTCAGTGGCAAGCCTTGAAGAAAACCCTGATTGATTCAGCCAGAGAGGCATGTGATGAGGTAGCCTGCAAGGATAGAAAAATCAGAACTTCCTAGTGGACAGAGGAAGATAAAGAGGCAGTGAAGGAAAAGAAGAAAGCATATCAAAAGTTCCTGGCAAATAAGTCAGCTTTTGCTCTTAGAGAATACAAAAACAAAAGTAAGAAAGTGAAACACTGTGTAAAACTAGCTAAACAAAAGTCATGGGAGGACTTTGGCAAGAACATAAAAAAATAAATATCAAGAAGGTGGTAAGATATTCTGGAGGTTGTTGAAGAAGCTTAGAAATGGAGGAAAGATGCTGTAAAAGGAGTTAGAGATGATAAAGGTGACATGAAAATGGGAGAAAAAGATATCCTTGACATATGGAGTAATTAATTCAAAAAATTGCTAAATAAAACAAGCAGTGATAGCACAGTGGTAAACAACACTCAACAGGCATACAGTCAGGAATACATATCCATACTCAAAGTAGAAAAAGCCATCAAAGGCTTGAAATGAAGAAAGGCAGGAGTAGATGATATTCGACCAGAAATGCTGATGATCGGAGTAGAGCTCTAATAGTATCCATATATAAAAAGGGAAATAAAATTGAATGTGAGAATTACAGAGGTATTTCCCTACTGAGTGTTCCTGGCAAGATCCATGCAAGTATACTTGAGAAATGGTCGAGAAGAATTGTGGAAGAAAAGCTTGGTGAAGAACAAGCTGGATTCAGTCCAAATAGAGGCTGTCAGGATCAGATCTTCACTTTACGACAAATAGTTGAGAAAGCATGGGAATATAACAAAGATCTGTATTTAAGTTTTGTCGATCTGGAAAAGGCATATGACAAGGTGCCAAGAGAGAAGCTATTCAATATGCTACAGGTATATGGTGTCAATGGGGCATTATATCAAACAATACTTAGTCTTTATTTGAGTTGCAAGTCAGCAGTTAGAATTGAAGTACAGGAAGATGGTTTAATGTTAAATCTGGTATGAGACAAGGATGTACATTATTCCCTCTGTTATTCATTATCTATATGGATCACATCATGAAGGAAAGTGGTATTAAACATGATATCAGAATTGGAGATGTTAATGTCAGCTCTTTGCTTTATGCGGATGATGTTATACTTCTAAATAAATCCGCTACAAGTCTGCATGATTCTCTGACTAAATTGAATAGCTGTTGTAATAGATATGGTATGAAGGTCAGCAATAAAAAGACAAAGACAATGAAAATAGGCAGAATCATTGAAAATGTCAGCTGTGTTGTGAATGGAGAACCTGTGGAACAAGTAAAACATTTCAGCTACTTAGGCACGATTTTTAGTGAAGATGGTAAATTAAATATGGAAATAGACAACAGAATCAACAAAGCTGGTATGATAGTAAGTCAATTGAATAAATTCATATGGAATAAGAGAGAAATAGTCGGAACACTAAATTAGCTGTATACAAGACAGTGTTCAAACCAGTTTTAACTTATGAATCTGAGAGCTGGGTCAGAAGTAAAACACTTGACCAAAGACTAGAGACCGCAGATATGCGAGTCCTGAGAAAGATTAGAGAAGTGAACAGACGGCATCAATGGCAATATCATATTAAAAAACGAGGATATTAGGAAAGAACTTGACATTTTCAGCATCCAGGAATGTGTTAGCAAAGCTAATCTCAGGTAGTATGGTCACTTAAACAGAATGGACGAGGAAAGGTTAGCAAAACAAGTGTTCTCTTCCAGGTTGCAGGAAAACGACCCAGAAGAAGACCAAGATATAGGTGGATTAATATGGTACAAAGTGCCTTAGATGATAGAAATACAAGATTTGATAATGTTGGTGTCTTGACAAGTAACAGACTGATTTGAAGGAAAATTGTAGATAGGAAGTTAGTAATGATGTAAATTTTTCATGTAGTACTACCATATCCTGTACACCTCTTGAGGATACATGTCAGGAATTTGATGATGATAATGATGAATATGTGGTTGGGAGCACTCATGTTTTTGCACTGATGCAGTTAAAGGGTTAAGGTCAGAATATCCATGCTTATTCCAAACACCTTTCTCTCTGGAGAATCATAAATAAGTCCAAAAAAAAAGTCTCGACTGCACCTCACATCCAGTTAACCATTTCTACTGTACTATATTGTGAAATAGAAAAGTGTCTCATGTACTCAGTGTTTGCATCTTTGTGCATGCATCGTAAATATGGAAGAGAAGGACGAGGCTTACCTCCTTCGAGTACAGTCATAAATCTACAAAAGTTCTAGCAGAAAATGGGACATTCAATAGATCGTCAACAATGTTTCCCATTGTAAATATGGACAAAAAAAGTTATAAATTTATTGAAAACTATATATAAAAACTTGCCTACCAAGTCAGTTCACAGTTCATGTATGCAAAACAGATGACACATAGAAAACAAAAACAGCAACTCATGACAAATGACAATGTTCAATTGGATTGGTTGACACAATAACCAATCACAGCTGCTAGGTGCTATTATCTCTGAGCTCACCCAGCCTCACCTTCTAAGTGGTTTAAAAATACTAGAATGCTAAGAATTTGACCCGCTGCATCCTCTTTACATCTTTTCAAAGGTGTATGTATTTTCAAAGCACACACCTGGATTAACGGGAATGCGATGCAACGTTTATGCATCGAAAAGTGCTGCCCCTTCATGAGAGCAACGAAGCATTAGTATAGTTCGCCCACCAATTATAGATCCTTCGACACTTGTGCGCATCTCAGAAAAAGGAGAATCCATTCTGATAATAGGGTAATCAGTCCGTATAGTGGGATGAGTTGTTTATTATTACCGGTCGGAAAATTAACTTCTCTTTTATGATTATTGTAGTTAACTATATTGCTTGTATAACAGTTGGAAAATTTTACCTATAAAGCACGTGATTTTACGTGTTGGCGACCAATTCGGACGTCCTTCATTTCTTTCTCCCCTTCAGCATGAATCGACTATTCTTGGAAAGACGCGAAGCAGGGACCTACAAATGGTGGGCGAACTATATATTGTGTTTAATTTTAGGAATCATGTGAAGTCTGCAAACAATTAGGGGAGTCTTTAATGAGAATAAATGCAAAAATATAATATCAGTGATACTGATATTTTGTAGATGAGCACCAAAAACTAGCACACCCGGAATATTTACCCCTGGCGTGTGTGTATACGTATTACTAAATTCCATGCAGCTCCATTATTTGATGCTGGAGGAAGGAGGGAGAAAGAATTGGATGAAACAATAGAGGCAGATAAGTTAGAAGTATTATAGCTGTTATAAAAATTTGATGAAGATAAAACATTTGGGCAATATGCAAAAGAGTTAGCAATGCCTCTGACCCAGTTCAACTTTCAGAGTTTCAGCACATGCAAGATTCCTAATGGGAGGGAATACAAGACAATTCCATAAAGTGGAGCTTAGACTGATACAGTGAATTATAGACCAATTAGTATTTCTGGTGTAGTCATTAAGGTATTGGAAAAGCTGGTTAGAAACTGCATCCAAAACAACAGTAGTTACTGCACAGAGGATAGCAGAGTTGGATACCACAATATTTCTGGATTTTGCCAAGACATTTGACATGATTCTGTATTGGAAGTTGTTATACAAACTCAAAGAGATGGGTCTGCAAAATAAACCTGTGACATGGATTGGAGAGGAAAGGTGGGTGGCTGACCAGTGGTATACCACAAGGTGTCATGGGCCATTATTGTTTAACATATATATTAATAATATTAAGGAGAATCCCAAGTATAATAATCAGTTATTTGCTGATAATGCTAAGTTTTGAGGTAGAGTGCATGTAGCTGATATAGAATTCCAACAGAATAATGAACAGATTGGTTATATGGACAAATGACAATGAATTTAATTTCAATGTTGCTAGGTATCAAATTATGTATTTGGATGGAGGACGACATCACAGGCAGAGTACTATATTAATGGGAATTTACTGGAAGTAGTCAATGAAGCTAAAGTTCTGAGGATTATTGCAGACAGTGAGTTAAAATTTACAAGTCACAATGCTAAAGTTGTTCAAGTTATCACAGTAGATATCAGCATAGTTAAAGAACATTAATATGTAGAAATAAAGAAGTTATTTTCCCATTTAATACAAATAATATAAACAGTGACCTCTTAATTATATGAGCTTCAAATGAACAAACCTGCAATTAACCAACCTTTGAATCTGTTTGTGTATTTACAACTCCTGATACAGTACCACACAATTGTATCTTCGATTATATAACTGGCAAAGTACTCACCCATTGTGGGTGGATAATTAAGGGATTAACTGTACTATTATTTAAATCAATATGTAATATTTATTACATTAATCTTCTATGTTTTTTTCTAAATTACCAGACTTAGGAACATGACAAAACAGCTCTGAACACTATTTCATGTAGCAAAGCTGGAACATTAGTGCATGCTTTCTGTGTGATTATGCCTAAGTCTATCAGACATCATCTCTAGAATATAAATTCACAAGCCACTTTTTTCAGCCAAACAGATTTCTTCACAAAATCTCCTTTGTTTCCCCCCCCCCCATTCCATTATAGAGAAGATAATAATAGCAATAGAATATTGACATTCAAGTCAGTTTTGATGTGTCTTCTCTTTTTACAAGTGTACCTACACAGAGACTCTGGCTCTACTAGAAGAAAGTTTTATCACTTCTTTTTATGATGGCTTAATCCTCAATCTATCATGGTCTTCATTCATAAAAATATCTTAATTTCACAGAATTAGACTATGATGGGTGATTTCCAAATCAAAAATGAAGCTCACACGACACAGGCAACATAACATTTATATAATTTTTTACATTCTATTAAAGTTAGAGATATTAAGTTTTTAACCTACTTTTGTGTGTATTACATCTTGTATGGATGTTTTCCTTTCACTCATAGTTGTGTAAGAAAGTGCTTGACTCAACAAACATTTTGTTGTAGTAATATACCAGAAATCATCTTCATATCCTTTTTTCTGTTCAATTCATACTGGATTCTAATGATAACTTGGATAAAGTTTTTCTCCTGCAGCATCATGATTATCATACAGGGTGGTCTATAAATCACAAAGGGGTTTAAGCATTTAATACCCTCTTTTTATTTATTAATTATTCTTACTCTTTTTTTTTGTTATAATGAAATACAGAACCTGAAGGTTATTTTTTTTTATTAGATATGAAAAACCACATTATGTAAATGCATTCTATTTTTGGCTTCACAAAGACGAGCCATTCTACAGCATATTCTATGACAAATGTTAATATTTCTGGCTGCAGCATCATCCTAATTTCTGCACGAATGTTCTTCAGCTGTTGGATTGCCTTCATCACATACACCTTTTCCTTCAAGTGGAAGGAAAAGGTGTGTGTGATGAAGGAAGTATGGGTGATGGAAGAAGTCTTCTGACTTCTTTCTTCATCCATAGGAAGAAGTCGCGAGAATTTGATGGCCAATTAATTGCAAATCTTTGCGAAATTATTTGCTCACCAAAAATGGAACTCCAAATGCCCCAGGAGTTCCCTGCAGCTCAATTTTGGTTCATTGTTGGGTGGTAAACTTTTCCATGATTAATTTCCCAAATGTTCCTTAGAATACCTGAAAAAAAAATAAAAAATAAAAAAATAAAATAAAATGAAAAAATTAATAATCAAAAAAGTTATATTATAGCACTCACTCACTTGATAAAATGAAAAATCTTTGACAATGCACTGTTCATGTGCATTTTCAATTCCTTAAAATGATATTTTATGATTAACTTTTTTTCAGGATTTGCCCATTAATTGTTAATGGAGCAAAAAAGTTGTGTAGGATCCATGAAGGTGATTTAAGAGTCAATCAAGGAGGGGAAGGGGGGTCACTGTATTTTAAGGAAAGTAATTTAGAATAAAAAGGAATTATTGTTCTGTGAATTTTAAATTACTTAATGTCTTTTTATGAATAATCTGATTATTTTTTAATTCAAGATTTGCACCAATATGCATTAGCACAGACCAAAGTGTTGTGTTATTATCAAAAAATTGTTATAAAGTAATTAAAATTTTTTTTCTATTACTAAAACAAAAAATTCACTTACATTCTGCACGGCTGCAGCCACATCCCTATCTTTCTCATCTGTCATTAATTTACGTACACAGGCTTCAAGTTCTTGGAGGAGGAATCCATCAGTTGGGAGCTTCATTTGTGCTTTTAACCTTGGAAGAACTGAGCACAGCCTTAACCTTACATTGGGAACAGAATCTTCTGAAAAAATCAGAAGTAATTTTTATAGCTATGAAAATGTATTTTTGATTAACTGCAAAAGAAATACATTTAACTCTGCATCCAATTATTAGGCCAATGACTATATTTTTTAAATAGTAAAAATATTTATTTAACTATCTGGCTGTTTATATCTAAATGACATTTTATGTTGTTCCTAGGTTAAACATTTTACTGTCTATGATGAATGCAGATGATGGTTTGGCCTATATAGAATCCTGATCTCAAACCCAATAGAAAACCATCAGTATGAATTGCAACATTGAGTGCCACCTAGGAATGGTACATGAACTGGTGGTCATATTGAAAGAACAGGAAGGAGGAAGAATCGAAGAAATTAGAACAATTGTGGACACAAGTCCTACACAGGACTTGCATCTAAAATTGTCTACCCAGCTCCATGCTCCACTCTATAGATTTTCCTAATATTTCAAAATTGGGAATCTCAATCAAGTTTCAAACAAAAAACGATTTCTAAAAATATAAAAAAAAATGCAACAAAAAGCAATAAATATATATCCCCCCCCAAATTCCATGTAACAAAAAAGAAAAGAATATAAGCAATTTAATATCAACTTTACCAATATCTGAGGCTTCGATACCAACATCAATGACAACATGCACAACCACTTACATGCATCAAAACCCTATTCTTCATCAATGAAAATCAAGTGGCACCCTGTATGATTGGACTTTTCAGGTCCAAGTACTTGGACCTAGACTTGGCAAGCATTTTAATTTTTATTCAGACTCGACTTGATCTAAAACTTTTGACTAGTCTAAATCTTGTATATATTAATAACAACAAAAAAAAGAATATCGCTGATTTTTATTACTTGTACTTTTATTAATTAATAATACTCTAAATTAAAGATGTCAAGAAATTACATTCTTGGTTTCGTCCTTTATCCAAGTGTAAGCCAACAAAATGCTTGTGAAGTAACTTCAAACTTCACAACTGAACTACTTGCATATAGAAGCTAATGTCTTCTCATCAACTGTCTTAGTATCCCATAAGCATAGCATTATACATGTCCGTAAGGATATATGCCTTGCATTAAGGGATACTAAGACAACTGATGGGAAGTAATTAGCTTTTATATACAAGTAGCTCAGTTGTGAAGTTACTTCAGGGGCACACTTTGTTTGCTTATGCTTGGATAAAGGATGAAACCAAGAATATAATTTCTTAGCATCTTTAATTTATAGTATAACCAAGTGAAAACACTCAACAATAACAATAGGTGACACCCAGAGGGGAGAAAGGATGAAACCAAGAATATAATTTCTTAGCATCTTTAATTTATAGTATAACCAAGTGAAAACACTCAACAATAACAATCGGTGACACCCAGAGGGGAGGCCAAGGGCCCTGCCCCCCCCCCCCCCCCCAAAGAAAAAGAAACAAACACTAGAAAATATTCCAAAAATATTTCCCTAATTAATAAAACTCATTTTTTAAAATTTATGTTGTGTCTTCTATTCTATACTACTTATAAATTAGCAATCATTGCAGATGCTCAGTCATAGGTTGTATATGATTCGTAACGTGTATTCTCAAATCGTCTACTCAACTCAGTCCTCCCCCCACCCCAAGATTAAACTCTGAGGGCGCTACTGATAACAATTCACTGTTTTATCATCATATCTAACTGATATCTAATATAATATCATCATATCTTAAAACTATACATAATACTGATTTCAGGTTTAAAAAATAACAATCCTTATTTCACATTTTAACATATTTACAATTATCAATTTAAAATTTGCTGTAGCACACAAAGATGGATGTGATGCATGGTGCAGGCTGTTAAAGATAAGTATTAGTAGTAAGAAAACATATTGTATTTATTTCATGAAAATACCAGTTTTTAAGTTTGCACTATTCAAATTAACAACTCTTTAGTATAATTGTGTGATATTTTGTTAGGAGTTTACTGTCTCAGTATTGTCTCCATGTGTAATTGATTATATTCAACATGACAGCTGCCAGTTTTAGTACTGCACCTAGTCGAACCCACCATTTAAAGATTATGTTATTTGCAATTTAGTTGATGATTTTGTAGCTTGCTACGCATGTACACATCCTGCTGTTTAAAAATGTGGAAAATGCAAGATGGGAATGTGTATGGGTGCATGAAATGTTGGAGTGGGAGGCACTAGGAGACATAAGTGTCTTGATCTTGGGATTTAGTGATGGCAGAGATAGTGATTCGAAAAAGGATGATTTTCAGTTTGTGGATGCCGGTAGTGTGTCGGACGATGGAGAGAATGTTAAAGACCTACATATAAATTTAGCTTTGGGCAGTTTAGTGGATGGGGATGGTTTGTTTGATAGCCACAATTGTGCTGTGAATGTCAACTGAAAGCAAAATGAGGATAGAGAGGTTGGCTAGTATGAGAGAGAGATGAGAGGAGGTGCAAGAGAATGGCATCAGTTAGCAATGGAGAGAAGATGAGAGAATGAGAGAGACAGGGAAGAGAAGAAATTACAGAAAGATGAGAGTGTGTATGCAAAGGATAGAGAGGTGAGGAGGGAGGGAGAGAGAGAGAAAGAAGAGACAGAGATTAGAAGCAGTAGGAGTCAGAGATACAGTAAGAGAAGGATGAATGAATCTGTTTGGTGTGTTATGTATGGAGATTATGTATGGAAATTATCTAGCACCTTAAGACACATTCATATCATTGATAAAGGGATAACATTAAAATACTAAGATCATACACAGACACAGTTGAAAAATTATTTAATTAAGAATTAATTGAATTTAATGTCCAACTGTAATACACTGATGATAGGTCACAATATGTGAATTGAAATATCTTTTATTGCAAGTCATTTTAACTGAGTCCATGTGTGATCTTAGAATTGTAACAAATTTGTATCACAGTGAGATTCAAACTTAGTGCCTTCAGACTGGAGAGCTGAGATGCTATCAGTTGGCATGATGATTGACTAAGTAATTCTGAAGATCAAGACAGATTTTTTAAGGGTTAATAGTTTTACTTAATACAGCAGCTCTTACTATGGCAAAAACCATCACAACAAATAAACAAAAATCCCAACTGAAGCCATATAATGCATAATGCTATTTTTTTAAAAAAAAATCACTATATCAAACACTATGCCTTATATGGCTTTAGTTTGGATTTTAATTTATGAGCAATTACTGCAGTTGACTTTTACTATATGTAGTCCCTATAAGTTTATTATAGTAAAAGTCAACTGCAGTAATTGCTCATTACAAATCGCATGGTGTGATTTATTTATACTTTCTCAATATGAAAAACTCAACTACTATAAAAGTAATGGATAATGTATAGTTATAAATAAAAGTCTGTTACCTGCTAAACTCAGAAGAGGTTTTAAGAAATGTTGCTTAAAAAAGGCTTTTGAAAATATCTCCATAACTAATTCACATGCTCTAATATATAACATCCGTCGATGGCAACTCCTTCCATGGCACAACTCTAAAAGAAGAAAACATTTTCTGAAATCTAAGCAAATTGATAATTCGATACGATAGTCTTCATCATTAGCTACTTATCTTTGAGGTAATAACCAAGAAGCACACCAGCAATAAAATCTTATGATATATTACATAATAGATAAATGATATATGATATATTTTGGTTGCTGCTAGAGGGATTTGTAGTGTGTAGTGTTCGTTGAGAGCTCCTGATAAGATAAGTGTTATTTTAAGTTATCATTGACAGATTTACTTGAATATTACGTAGTTTTGTTTGCTTTGCGTATCTTAGTGTGTCTGTTTGTGTGTTTTTGGTGTTTCATTATTAATTTGATAAAGTATGATAGAAGTGAGTATGGCTCCCGTAAGAAGGAAAATGGCAGCTAGTAATAATGGTTCGCCATCTTTATTCAATAACTGTAATATAAAGGAGATTATTCAGTGTACTATCTGCAAAATGTAAGGTTTGCAGAGTGTGGTTGGTGTATGGTTAGATGATAATAAAGGAGTAAATGTGTGTAAAAAATGTAAGGAAAATGAGGAATTAAAGTGTATTTCAGGTCGTGAATGTGATATTTTTATCAAACTTCAGAATGAAGAAAATAGTGATATGATAAGAAATGGCGAGGTTGTACCAGAGAACTGTGAGGGCGTGAATGTAGAAAGTGTGAATGATGGTATTAATACAGAGCAAATTAATGGTTTAACAGAAAATAAAAAAGATGAGATAGATGCTATGAGTGAGATCGCATTGTTGAGCGGAATGACACAAAGAGCAAAGCGGCAGCTAGAGCGTATGAACAAAAGTCTACTGAGTGTACCAGCCAATAATAAAAAAAGTATGATAGGAAAAATAAGAGTATGTGTGAACTTAAACAAAATGAAGGAGAGAGTGCTGTATGGAGATTCGTTAGTATGAAGTGTGTTAGTAGAGGATTTGACAAAATCGTACCAACCTGGTGTGACCATAAAGGACGTAACTGAGTCTATTAGAGAGCAAAAGGAAAGGTGAAAGAAATGATTGTTGTGGCAGGTATGAATAATTTGAAAGGAGATAAAATGGAAATGACAGAGGACCTGAATGAATTGTTTGAGGTAGCAAAATAAATGAGTGAGAGAGGAAGGATGATTAGTCTTTTGCCACAGTATGACAGTGAAGTGTTTAAAAGTAGGGCCATAATTGCAAATGACTTTATGCGTCAGTTATGTATGATGAGTGGTGTGGAATTTGTGGACGTGTGGAGTGAGTTCGATGGGTGAAAGGATCTATATAAGATGGATGGCTTGCATTTGAATGGATTCGGTGTAAGGAGACTTGAAAAAGTGTTGTTGAATGAAGTGGATGTGCAGAATCAGGGAAACTAGATTTATTAAGGCCGGGGGGGGGGGGGTAGGAATGCAGACCTTAGGGAGGCAGTTGAGTGTATGAATGAGTATAATATGCCCAAGCAAATAAGGACAACAAATCAGAATGGGATAGTTAGTATAAGGCATCAAGGTAGGGATGGGGCTAATGGGGGTCTGAAATTCATGTACACTAATGCTAGGAGTATTAGAAACAAGAAGGAAGAATTTTTGGCCATGATTGGCACTTCCAGACCACAGGTTATTTATTTGGCATTACTGAAACATGGCTGACTGTAGATGATATAGCTAGTGGGACTGAATGTGATGGGTATAGTGTGTTCAGGAATGACGGGGAGAATAAAATGGGGGGAGGAGTATTGTTGATGATAGCTGATGAGCTGCAGCCAAGGAGAATAGAAGTTGAATTGCAGGATAGAGAAAAGAGCACATTTGAGTCCATTTGGTGTGAGATCGTGGCTAGCAGAACAAAATATACAATTGGGTGCTGCTATAGACCAGGTGATGGAAAATATGGTGGAGATAGTATGCACAAGCAAATAGAAGAAATGAGTGGAAGGAGGGTAATTATTATGGGAGATTTCAACTATGGTCGCATTGATTGGAGTGAGGAGAGGACACACGGGAGGAAGGAATTGGATTTTATGCGGTTATTAAGGGATAACTATCTGCGACAGCATGTCATGGAAAATATTAAGGTCAGAGAGTGCTTGACTTAGTAATTGCATCTGAGGAATTGGCTGTAACAAATATGACCACATTGCCACCAATTGGTGAGAGTGATCATAGGGTCTTAACTTGGGAGGTGGCTAAAGGTGTGGAATTTACAATTTAGACAGGGTACATGTGGAATTATCGGGCTAGTAAGTATGACAAGCTTAGGAGTTTGATTAGTTCAGTGCCATGGCATGTACAACTGCAAGGGCTAGAAGTTGATAGTGCATGGGAGGAAGTTAAGAAGTGTTTGCATGAAGCAATGGCTGACTGTATACCTAGAGTCCGAATAATAAATCAAGTAGGGGTTAAATGGATGAATAACACCGTTAAGCTTGAGCTGCAAAAAAAGAAACAACTATGGGGGGAATTTAAGGAGAAAGGTGACCAGCAGGCACATGAACGGTATAAAGCACAGGCCAGAAGGGTAACGAGTGTGGTAAGATAAGCAAAAAAGGATTACGAAAGAACATTGGCCATGCAGGCTAAAGAGAATCTTAAACAGTTTTTTCGATATGTTGCAAGTAAAAGATAAAATGCATATGGCAAAATGATTTTAAAGAATGCCGATATTAGGGAGGTAACTGAATCAGTTGATATAGTTGAGTTACTGAGTGAGCACTTTGCAAGAATATATTATCCGGGTGGTGACATTACAGAAATGAATGAACCAATAGATTATACGGGAATTGTGGTGAATGAAGTGGAGGTGAGTAGTCTATTGCATTACCTCAATGTCAATACATCTGTGGGATTGGATGGTATACCAGCTCGTGTCGTACATGAAGCGGCTAAAGAATTGTCAGTACCCTTGACCATTTTGTTTAATTTGAGTCTCGGGTCTGGGTTAGTCCCGAGGGGGTGGAAAGAGGGGAAAATAGTTCCACTGCATAAAGGAGGTTCCAAGACTGCTGTTGTAAATTACCGACCGATTAGCATATCAGGAATCGTTGTCAAGGTCTTGGAGAAATTAGTCAAGAAAAGAATACAGGACTGGATAGATGAAAATGGGATATTGTATGGGGGACCACATGGTTTTGTGAAGGGTAGATCATGCCTCAGTAACTTGCTCACGTTTTATAACACAGTGACGGCTGAACTGGATAAAGGTAATGGGTTTACAGTGATTCTACTGGATGTTGCAAAGGCCTTTGACAGGATACCACATGGAACTCTAATCAGTAAACTGGAGCAGATGGGGATAGATATATAAGGTTGGTGAGATGGATAGGAGGGTGGTTGATGGAGAGATACCAGAGAGTGGTTTATTCAGGAGTTGAGTCTTTTGGCAAAAGACGGCTTGTGAGTAGTGGTGTGCTGCAGGGTTCTGTTCTTGGACCACTACTTTTCAATTTGTTCATCAATGATATAGGAAAGGATCTGAGAGGAAGTGTTCACTTGTTTGCTGATGATGCAAAGTTGGGTAGAGCAATTGTGAGTGCACAGGATGGCAAAATTTTACAGGATGATTTGGATAGTTTGGAGGACTGGGCTAGGGAAAATGGATGTCAATTTAGCAAAGTGTAAGGTTATGCATTTTGGGGTGAAAAGAATAGCAGCAGTATATCACATTGGTGGAATCATACTCCAGGAGATTGATGAGGCCAGGGATTTTGGAGTGTTGGTGGATAGGGAATTGAAGTTTAGGGGGCACATTGCAAAAGTGGCTAAATCAGCTCATCAAATCACTTGGCTTCTGAAAAATACTTTAACAAGCAGAGACAAACAAGTTATTGTTCCTCTGTATCCAGCCTTGATAAGACCCCATCTAGACTACTGTGCCCAGATATGGGCGCCAGGATTTCTTCTTGATGGGAAGGAGGTGGAGAGGATCCAGAGATGAGTGACCAAAGATGATAGCAGGGATCTGTGGAATGAACCTTATGAGAACAGGTTGAAGATTTGTGAGTTGCAAAAATTGGTCGATAGGTGGAAAAGGGGTGATATGATTGAGACATTCAAATTACTGAAGGGTTTCTATAAGATTAATCCAGAAGATATTTTTGAGAATAGGACTGGTGGGGAGGACTAGGGGCCATACATGGAAGCTGGGCAAGAATGTGGTTAGCAGGGGTGTTAGAGCGCTAGGTTTTTTACTTGGAGAGTGGTGAATGAGTGGAATAAGCTGCCAGAGTCCGTTGTGGGTGCTACGACCATGAATGAGTTCAAGGTGAGGTATGATAGATAGTGTGTGAATGTCGAACAGTTGTTCTTGACAAGATGTTAGGGCCTCCTTCGATGAGTCTGTGGACTCCTAGGAGTTGCCCGGAATAATAGTAATAATAATAATTACGACATCATCTTAAGCTTAAGCCATCAGTTTATAGAATGACAGTGATTAAAAAGAATGATTTATCACGGTTTGAATAATTATGTTTCATTGAAGAACAATGAATAAGACTATCTCATTAAACTTCTTTAGTTGAAAAGATAAGATCTTAATGTTAAAAAAAATTATTAAACTAATATAAATAAAAATAATTAAAAGCTGATTAACTTTTTAATGTTAACATTAGCTTATTTCTTTTGAGGATTATCATCATCAGATCTCCATAGATTCAAAAGACAGTGTGGGAGGTTCCACTGTCTCTCTCTCTCTCTCTCTCTCTCTCTCACATACATACACAAAATGTATTCCTATTATTATTATCTGAGACCTCCAGGGAGTCAGGGATTCATCGAGGGAGGCTGTAAATTACCCAACCCAGCTATCATACCTTCCCTTAAATTCATTTAAACTAGATGCACTCACTACCCCAAGGGCAAATTATTCCACTCACTCACCGCTCTCTGGGTGAAAAAACCTACCTCTTACCCCTTTCTTGACTGTGAACCAACTTTACTTCCATGGATGCTCCCATTTCTCTTCCCACCTTCCATATAACAAAAAATCTCATCATTTGAAATGCTATAACACCCTTTCAAAAGTTTATAGACCTCTATCATATCACCCCTCTTTCTCCTGTTAACCAGAGTCTGCATTGCACATACTCGCAATCTGTCTTCATAATCTAAAGCCCATAATCAAGATATAATTTTTGTAATTCTTCTTTGCACCCTTTTCACAGCTTCTTTATCCCCTTGGAACCTGGGAGACCAAAACTGCACATAGTAATCCAGGTGTGGTCTTATCAAAGCCTTATAAAGAGGCAAAATTACTTCCTTATCTTTACATGTCAAGGTTCACTTCAACACAGCAATTATCCACTGAGTTGTATTTGCAACTTTTGCTGTGTGACCTTTCAACTTTAAATTCTTATCCACCAATACACCAAGATCCCTTGCCTCCTCAGTTTCTTGTAGCATGACCCCGCTAATATAATATGCTGCTGGAACTCTAATCATGCCAAAGTGCATAACTTTACACTTACTAACATTAGATTGACAGCCATTTTCGTTTGCCCAGATTTCCAGTCTATGCAAATCATTTTGTAATTGCTAAATATCAACAGCATCCCTGATTGCCCTGCCTATCTTCGTATCATCAGTACACAATTGCAAATTTGATGATAGACCCTGCCAGATGTCGTTAATGTATAAATTGAATAATAATGGCCCAAGGACTGAACCCTGAGGTACACCACTGGTTACCTTAAATCTGGCAGATTCACACCCACTGTATACCACTTTTTGATATCTGTCTGTCAACCAACCCCTGATCCAAGTCAATAGATTATATTCCAATCCCATATTCTCCAGTTTATGCAACAGCCTATCGTGTGGTATCCTATCAAATGCCTTAGAAAAATCCAACATTATCATAGTGTATCCATTCCCTTTGTCCAACTCAGCCATAACATTGTTATAAAATATGAGCAAATTGCTAAAACATGACCTTCCTTTAGTTAACCCATGCTGTTCCTTGCAGAGTATAGAATGCTTGTCTATCTACCATTTTCTGTATGCGAGTTCTTACCAACTTCTCTAAAATCTTCACTACCACACCAGAGATACTAATAGGTCGGTAGTTAGACACATCAGTTTTTGCACCACCCTTGTGCAATGGAACTATTATACATTCCTTCCATTCCTGAGCTGAGACTCAAGTTATACAAATGTGTGAAAGGCCAAGCCAATTCAGCTGAACATTCCTGTAGCAAACAGGTTGATATTCCACCTGTCCCTATTGACAAATTCTTATCCAGGTTATGCAAGAGCTCTTCAACTTCATTTTCACGAACCTCTAACTCTTCATCCAATGTAGCAGTAGCACTGTGCACCATGCTATATACACCTGGTTGATATATCTTAGCAAAGTGAGCACTCATTAACTGAACAATCTCCTTAGCTTCAGACACTCGTGTACCATCTGCACTCAATAAAGTTATTCTTCCACATTCATTCTTTCTTTTGCTTGTGCCATAACGATAAAATTCTTTTGGAGTGCCTTTAGCTTGCATGGCCAATTTCTTTTCATATGTTTTAGCTTTTCTCACAATACTCGTTACTTTTCTGGCCTGAGCTTTATATATTTCATAACTCCTCTCACTCTTATTCTCACGATACTCTTTCCACATCATCTTCTTCTCGTGGATTTCTAGCTTAATAAGGCTGCACATCCATTTAACATCCAACCTATTTACTCTTCAAACACTAGGGGATACATTCAGATACCACCTCATTCAAGCACTTTTTCAAAGATTCCCATGCATTGCTGACATTTTTTCCATTCAGTAACTGATACCATGATAGTATCTGGTATCAGTTATAACTGGAACAAAGATAGTATTCTTTTAAGTCGATCGTAATTTCCAGCTTTGTGGTTCAATATGTGGCCTGTTTTAATCGGAGCTTCAACACGAGTAGATACTTCCCAAGAAAGAACAGCATGATCACTGTCACCAATTGGTGGTAAAATAGCTATATTCTTGACAGAGATCCCTTCTGACGCTATGAGCAATTCCAACACTCTTTGACCTCAAGTTCCTTTTTTCACATGCTGCTTAAGAAAGTTGTCTCGCAACAATTCAATAAATTCCTGTTCTTTCTTATCATGAGATTTCTCTTCTACCCAATCAATGTTTGGAAAATTAAAGTCACCCATAATGATCATTCGCTTGGTACCCATAAGGCTAAATTGGTGCCATGGAGGTGCCTATACATATAGGTACCTCCATGGAGTCCAAAGACCCAAACTATCCATACAATCTATCATACCGCTCCTTGAACCTGACAAAGTGCTAACAACTGACTCTGGCAACCAATTCCATCTATTCATAACTCTCTAAGCATAAAATCTAGTCCTAATGCCCCTACAAACCACACTTTTACTCAACTTCCAGGGATGACCTCTTGTTCTGACTCATCTAGCAAAGTGCTGAAAAATTTCCCTTACATCAATCCTGTAAAATTCTTTCAGTAACTTAAATGTTTCTATCAGATCCCCTCTTTTTTGCCTATCAACCAACTTCTGTAGTCCACACACCCTCAATCTATTCTCAGGGAATGTTCCAAAGACAACTCGCCATCTTTGATGCTTGCATCTGAATCCTCTCCACCATTTCCTTATCCCCAAGAAACCCAGGAGACCAGACCTAAGCACATTAATCCAGATGGAGACGTATCAAGGTCTTATAAAGAGGAATAACAACTTCCTTATCTCTACTTGTTAGTTCTACCTCAGCAACCTCAACAATATGTCCTCTAAACTTCAACTCTTTACCACTAAACTCCTAGCTTCATCTATTTCCATCAATGTGGTACACAGTGTATAATTTATTTTCCCAAAATGCATAACTTTACATTAAACCGACACCCATTATTCATTTTGGCAAATTCTGGAAACGACAACAGTGTTAGGAATAATTATTTTAATTTCTCAACATTTCAACTTTCATATTAAGGTATTATATTTTCTATTTTTCATATTTCACACACACACACACACACACACACACACACACACACACACACACACACACACACACACACACACACACAAAGATAAGCTATACAGTAGTTTCCTCCTTATCCGTGGGGGGATATGTTCTAAGACTCTTACAGTGGATACGTGAAACCATGGATAGTACCGAACCCTATATATATATTTTTTTTTCCCTACACATACATACATATCGATGATAAAGTTTAATTTATAAATTAGGCACAGTAAGAGATTAAAATAGAACAATTAGAGCAATATACTGTAATAACAGTTATGTGAATGGAATCACATAGCAACCTCGGCATACGATTTTTTTCTTTCCTTATGAAGTTGAGAACTTTCATCTTTTCACTTAAAGAAAGCACTTTACAGCTTCTCCTTGGCATATCCGAATTGCCAGCATCACTATTCTTGCACTTTGGGGCCATTATTAAGTAAAATAAAGGTTACCTGAATATAAGCACTGTAAAATTATAACAGTTGATCTGATAACTGAGATGGCTACTAAGTGACTAATGGGTAGGTAGCACATACAAGAATGGTCTGAAAACTTTCGGCCTAACAATGAAAACACGAATTTATAATTTCAAAATTATTTTTATTTTTCAACATTATCTCCCTTAAGACTAATACATTTATTCCAGTGATGCTCAAGAGCCATTATCCCATCCCTGTAGTGGTTCTTAGTAAGATCTGCAAAATACCTCTCTACAGCTGCAATCACCTCCTGATTCAAAGAAAAACACTGACCAGCGAGGAGGAGTTTTAGTTTTGGGAAGAGATAGAAGTCAGAGGGGAGCCAAATCTGTTAAAGAGGGTGGATGTTCCAACAATTCATAGTGCAGATCTCTTAATTTTCCCATTGCCAAAACACCTTTGTTGGCAGGTGCATTGTCCTGATGAAAGATGATTTTTTTCTTCTGCAAACCAGGTCTTTTCTCACGAATTTTTTCATCTAGTCTGGTTAAAAGATCAGAATAATATTCCCCAGTTATTGTTTTACCCTTTTCAAGTTAATTAATAAACAAAATGCTTTTAGTCCCAAAACACCGATGCCATGACCTTTCCTGCTGATGGAACCGACTTTGTCTTCTTTGGCGCTCAACAATTGGCTTATGTCCACTGTTTTGACTGCTGTTTGAATTCTGGTATGTAATGGTGAATCCAAGTCTCATCCATAGTAAAAAAATCGATGCACAAAATCAGTTTTTCTTGTTAAAATGCTCCAATCACTGTTCAGAGATTTTCATGCGAGTGCATTTGCTGTGAGCAAGTGCAGCACCCATCTTGTGCAAAGTTTTTTCATTTACAATTCTTCATGCAAAATATATCTTACATGTTCTTTTGAAATGCCTATAGTCTCAGCAATTTCACGCACTTTGATTTGCCGGTCATCCAATGCCATATTGTGCGCTTGATCAATGACTTCTGGTGCTGTCACACTTTTTGGACGTCCTTCTTCTTCAAGGCTGGTACGGCCAGGTTTAAACTTGGCAGTCCATTTCTTAATTGTCAAAAACGAAGGAGAAGAGTGCTCATAAACTTTTATGAACTTCGAGTGAATTTCTTTTGGGGTTAAATCTTCTTTTACAAAGAATTCTATAACAGTGTGATGCTCAATTTTATCCATTTCAAGGGATACAAACAACACTTTTGCTTCAGACAGCTGTATAAAACAAACTATTTGATAGAATGACTTGCAATTTCACATGGATACTTATGAAAGATGTACCAACTTAGACAAAAAAAATCATGCTGATGGTGTTGCCATCTATGGTCGAGGCCGAGAACTTTTCAGACCACCCTCGTACAGCACAGAGTGGATATGCTGGACAAAGGGATGATTCACGCCCTAGACGGGATGGCACGAGATTTAATCATGCTACTCAGAACTGTGCATAATTTAAAACTTATGAATTGTTTATTTCTGGAATTTTCCATTTAATATTTTCAGACCAGAGTTGACTATGGGTAACTGAAACTATAGAAAGCAAAACTGTGGATAAGGGGAGAGCTACTGTATTACTTTTCAAACAGTATGCCAAAGTGACAATGATTTGATTAACCATTATTCTATCGGCCTGACTAGCAAAAAAAAACAACATGCACGTGCACGCGCGCGCACACACACACACACAAAAAAAAAAAAAACACCACAGAGCTATATTCTATTTATAACATCATCAGAGAACAACTTCATATTAATACTTTTAATAAGCAAAATTAGTGGCCTAATCAATAATTTAACGTTTGTCTGTAAAATAGCTGTAATATCTTTTGTAATATACGTTCGCTATATTCACTACTCTTCTTTGTCTTTGGCTTTTTCATTATTGTTTTGGTCGGCCATCTTAATTTCTGACTGCTGCCATATATATGCTTATACTTTATCTTATCTCCCATGCTCTATAGTCCAGGAAATTTGTTTATCAACTGCACCAGTTAGATTATATGTTGAGTGTGAGAGTATAAGTCATTAATCCAAAGACAATGCAGATAGCATTTTCGTATTCCACGCTTTAATCTATTCTAACTTTAAATCAGTCATGGCAAATAAATAAAAATCTTATATACTTCTCTTACACAGGTTTGAATTTTTTAAGAATAATGCATTGACAAATTACAGTTCAGTATGTTGTTTACAAATCATTTATTTAAGCCTAAAGAGTATTTACAGTAAACACACATAGTTACAATTTCCTTGGTACTCTAAACTTTAGTTGAGAGCTAGTTTAAGATCTAAATATTGTTACTCAATCATGAGACATATGCTGGTTAAGCCTAGATTACCAAAACAATACAATGTCTCATTTTACACACAATCTTTACATACTTTCAGTAATGCAACTACTTGCAAGTCTCTTTTAGGAGACAGTCCTTAACAATCTAATGTTCCACAAGAAACTTCTTATCTTTATTTCTTTCTTTGCTCAAGAAGATGTCCGTCCTTTTCTTTATTAGATCCTCATTATAGCGACGATATGTAGCTCCTCTCCTTCCTGACGACTCGACACAATGTCTGCCCTCGTGGCAGTTATCTAAGTAGATGAACAAAGCTTCTCTTTCACTTCCCTGACCACAAATGACAATGATCTTCAGGTAAGGGAAGGCCTTGAGAACCAACGAAGCTTCTATTTCACTTCCAAACCACGAATGGCAATGATCTCAGGTAAGAGAAAGCATTGAAAATCCTTTCAATGGTTAAAATTCCTTTCTGATGAGGTGCCTTATATAGGCCTAGATTTCCATTTTGCACATGCATATGTTTCTTGAAACTGGTTATGTGCTCACCTTCAGGTGTGTTGACGTCACTTTTCGCACACTTTTCAAATTCCTTGTCACTTGTTGATCTTTGGATATGATGATGTCATTCTTCACAGGTCTCTGTAACTTTTCCACTTATGGTAATCCTCTTAATTCTTTACTAATCTTACTGTTAGACTTGCTGACTCATGTGCCACATTACTGTAACAAAGTATAATAAATTTAGTTTAATCCTTTATCCAAGTGTGAGCAAACAAAGTTTGCACCTGAAAGTATCTTCAGGACTGGGATAAGGTGGTACAACACCGGGAAACTCGTTGCAAAGGTGGAGTAAGCTAACATCACTCCTATCTCAGTATCTCCCATAATGCAAAACGCATCTCCTTGCATTATGGGAGATACTGAGATAGGAGTGATGTTAGCTTGCTCCACCTTTGCAACGAGTTGCCCGGTGTTGTACAACCTTATCCTAGTCCTGAAGATACTTTCAGGCACAAACTTTGTTTGCTCACACTTGGATAAAGGATTAAACTAAATTTATTATAGTCTAACCAAGTGAAAAATATACTGTAACAAAGGCTGAACACAATAACTTACAAAAATTATTATTTCAATGAATATTTAACAAATCTTTTTAGTACATTTTCCTGAATTAAAAACCATGTAAAGCCATACATCATAAGTAACGAAATTACTTATCATGAGAGATTTTACAGTTATATTAAAGCTAAGATACTAGATTAATTATAATTAACTCTTAGACCAAAAGGTTATGTGAGCAGAATATGTGCCATCCATATTCTTCTAATTTTTAGATTACCATTATTGTTAAGATTAGGGCGGTTGATAAGAATTTCAACCACTCTAATCTGTTTTGGTGCTATGTAAAGAACAGGTGCTTTTACAGTCAATTCTATGTAGAGTATTCAGGGCATAATCAAAGACCAGTGGAGCCCATTCTCTCTCTTTTTCTCATTCCCATAACTTTCTCTCAAACTTCTTGTTCATCTCTTATCTGTCAGCCTTTCAAATCTTCTAATCTCCCCTTTCATGAGTCAACTCATTTTTCATACCTTCCACCTTCTATATCTCCCTCCCCAAGCATCCTATTCTCACTCAAGATTCATTGACAAGGTCAACATTATCCTTCAGATCTGCTAGTCAAGCTACCTATGTCAAATCCATAACCACCTCATGTCCTTCCTTTCCCTCGATCATTCCACTTGTAATTCTCTCGTTTCCATAGCACCACTCACTGCCACTGATTCTTGAGATACGGATATCAAAATCACCAAACTACTCTCATTGTCTTTACGTTTCAAGCAGACATGTCTCTCTCCCCCAATTCTAACTTGTGACATTTTTAAATGACAGGAAGTGTACATGTTACGGGTATGCTACAAAATTTTGTATTAGACTTCACAAAATGTAATCTTTAAATGGTGGCAGGGAGGATGACAGAAAATCAGCAAAGAGAGGTACAGATAAAGAAATGCCATAACACACAAAGCCAATATATTAAAAAAAATTACTTTAAACTCAAAAACTTCCAAATAAAATGCACCACACCCAATCACTACCAAATCAGGAAAAATTATGTATTAACTATTCCCAAAATTAATTTAACATAATTTAAAATTCATTATCAAATTCCTGATATGTACCCTCAGGGATTCATTGAATTTAACTAATTAATAATAACTAATAAACATAAAAATCAAGAAATCTCTTACCATTTATAAGCTGTACAATAATACCATGTCTGTGTTCAAGTTTTGGGGTATTCCTTAGGAATACTAACAAACTATACACAGCTGCAACACGGCAAGGAATTGGTCTCTAAAGTAAAAGATAGATTCAATATCATTCAATAGCAAATGATGAATTTATTTT